>NC_053497.1:180973449-181198449 GCF_905171775.1 Rana temporaria | reverse complement strand
GCACATGTGGCGTTCATTCGGCCCATCATTTACATGGGGTCACGATTCATTTTAATACAACACACCCACTACCTGCCTACTTTGAATTAGGCGGGCTTACAAAAAATGTGAGGGGTGTACTTACTTTTGTGAGATACTGTACATCCTCACTTCCAGAATGAAACCCAAAAATGGATAAGTGGGTGGTAATGGATAAGTGGGTGGTATAGTTAAGTGGGTGGTATAGTTAAGTGGGTGGTATAGTTAAGTGGGTGGTATAGTTAAGTGGGTGGTATAGTTAAGTGGGTGGTATAGTTAAGTGGGTGGTATAGTTAAGTGGGTGGTATAGTTAAGTGGGTGGTTTTGGATAAGTGGGTGGTATTGGATAAGTGGGTGGTAATGGATAAGTGGGTGGTAATGGATAAGTGGGTGGTATGGATAAGTGGGTGGTATGGATAAGTGGGTGGTAATGGATAAGTGGGTGGTATAGTTAAGTGGGTGGTATAGGATAAGTGGGTGGTATTGGATAAGTGGGTGGTATTGGATAAGTGGGTGGTATGGATAAGTGGGTGGTAATGGATAAGTGGGTGGTAATGGATAAGTGGGTGGTAATGGATAAGTGGGTGGTATAGGATAAGTGGGTGGTATAGTTAAGTGGGTGGTATTGGATAAGTGGGTGGTATTGGATAAGTGGGTGGTATTGGATAAGTGGGTGGTAATGGATAAGTGGGTGGTATTGGATAAGTGGGTGGTATGGATAAGTGGGTGGTATAGGATAAGTGGGTGGTATAGTTAAGTGGGTGGTATAGTTAAGTGGGTGGTATTGGATAAGTGGGTGGTATTGGATAAGTGGGTGGTATTGGATAAGTGGGTGGTAATGGATAAGTGGGTGGTAATGGATAAGTGGGTGGTATTGGATAAGTGGGTGGTATTGGATAAGTGGGTGGTATTGGATAAGTGGGTGGTATTGGATAAGTGGGTGGTAATGGATAAGTGGGTGGTAATGGATAAGTGGGTGGTAATGGATAAGTGGGTGGTATTGGATAAGTGGGGTAAGTGGACAGTTGCATAGGGAGGAGGAGAAGGAAACAATGTAACTTTACTATAACATAATAAGAAATAAGAAGTGAGCCCTTTGGATTTTCCGAGGTTTCGGCACGAATGGTTTTAGAAACAAACGATTTTCAGGTAACTCACAATAATCGGTGTTTGCCGATCTGCTTAAAGCTAATAGCGTGCCAACGTTCAGAAGCGGAGCGTGAATATGAGAACCTTTGTATCGAACGGCTGGCAGCAATTACCGTCATCAAATATTTCCTGTCGCTGTTGATCAGACTTTGCAAAACACTTCGAAGGGATTTAGACTGTTTGCCGTTTCGGCTCATTGAAATTTCGGGACACCTTGAGCGAGCGGAACCTTCACGTGGCGCTCAGGTCTTGGCAATCCCAGAAAACAAATTTCAATCCTGTTTTTTTTTTTTTATAGTCAATTTCCCTGCCGGGTTCCACTTCATTGCTTTGCCTCATTAGGCAATTTCTGTTAATTTTTTTTGGGTAATAAAACTGCAATTCTGACGTTCTCCAGTAACATTGCTTGATATCATTTTGAATGAATGGCTCCCTTTATAATAACAAGCTGCCTAATCACTCTGGCAGCAACCATGATGTGTCCTCCACCATGCTTCACAGTTGGGACAAAGCTTTGGTGTTGGTGAGCATTTTGATTCATTCTAGTCTTTTTTTTTTCCTATAAAAATTACAAACATGTCGTACTTACCTGATCTACTCTAGTGGATTTACACAGAGCGGCCCAGATCCTCCTCTGCTGGGGGTCCCTCTCTGGCTCCTCCCTCCTGTTCAGTGCCCCCCACAGCAAGCAGCTTACCCTTCGTTAAAGGGGGCTTCCAGATTTCGATAAGCCCCCCCACAACCAACGGGCAAGGGTTGTGGGTTTGAGGCCCTTGTCCCCATCAACATGGGGACAAGGGGCCAGATTCACAAAAGAGATACGACGGCGTATCTCCTGATACGCCGTTGTATCTCTGAGATACGATTATGCGGCCGATTCATAGAATCAGTTACGCATAGATAGCCCTAAGATCCGACAGGTGTAACTGTGTTACACCGTCGGATCTTAGGCTGCAATTCTAGGCCGGCCGCTAGGTGGCGATTCCATTGCGGTCGGCGTAGAATATGCAAATGACTAGTTACGCCGATTTACGAACGTCCGCTTTGCCCGTCGATCTAAATTTACGTCGTCTCCGTAGAGATGCATCGCGTAAAACTAAGCATGCCCTCTAGGTTGTCTAATCAATGTTAAGTATGGCCGTCGTTCCCGCGTCGAATTTTAGCGCAATGCACGTCGAAATTTTTTAGGGACGGAGCATGCGCAGTACGTTCGGCGCGGGAACGCGCCCAATTTAAATGGTCCCCGCCTCATTTGAATTAGGCGGGCTTGCGCCGGGCGGATTTACGTTAAACCGCCGCAAGTTTACAGGTAAGTGCTTTGTGAATCAGGCACTTACGCTGTAAACTTGCGGCAGTGTAACGTCAATGGGATACGTTACGCCGCCGCAGCGTAACGCAATTCTCTGTGAATCTGGCCCAAGGTGCTTTGGGGGTCACAGACAGGTTGCGTGCTCGGATAAGGGTCTGGTATGGATTTTTGAAGGGACCCCCTACGCCGTTTTCTTTTATTTTGGCACAGGGTTCCCCCTAAAATCCATACCAACATGGGAACATCTTCCTCATGTTGAGGGCATGTGGCCTGGTACGGTTCAGGAGAGGGGGTGCTGTCTCGCCCCCTCTCTTTTCCTGCGGCCTGCCAGATTGCATGCTCATATAAGGGTCTGGTATGGATTTTTTGGGGGAACCCCACGCCATTTGTTTTTTATTTTGGTGCGGGTTTCCCCTAAAAATCAGGTCTGGTATGGATTTTTGAGGGAACCCCACACCATTTTGTTTTTAAATGGTGCGGGGGTCCCATTAATATCCATACCAGACCTGAAGGGCATAATATGGAATTCGGGGGGGGGGGGGGCCCACACTTTTGCGGCTTGCCAGGTTGCGTGCTCATATATGGGTCTGGTATGGATTTTTGGGGGATCCCCACGCCATTTTTTTTATCTTGGTGTGGGGTTTCCCTTAAAATCAGTTCTGGTATGGATTTTTAGGGGAACCCCATGCCATTTTTTTTTAAAATGGTGCGGGGGTGCTATTAATATCCATACCAGACCTGAAGGGCCTAGTATGGAATTTGGGGGGGACCCCCACGCTTTTTTTGGTTCGGGTGCCGTTTTTTTTTATGACTTTGATCTGTATTGCCGGGACCCGACAATTCATGAATAGCCGCGAGTAGTTTTAAATAACTTTTTTTCCTTTAGACATTTTGTGCCGGGACGGTTATACACAAGGGAAAAATGCGCTACTTCACAGGCATACTATAGACACCCCCCTGGTACCGCAGCGATCGGTGATGCGGGGTGTCAGTCTGACACCCTGCATCTCCGATCTCAGTAAAGAACCTCCGGCGGAGGCTCTTTACCACGTGATCAGCCGTGTCCAATCACAGCTGATCACGATGTAAACAGGAAAAGCAGTTGATCTGACAGACGCAAGCAGAGGAGAGCCGATCGGGGGGGTATATGCTGATACGCGGATGCTCACACTGGTCCACTAGGGAAGCCACCAGGACCACCAGGGAAGGGGGCATGTGGATGGCCAGGTATGTACCCCATGGCCATCCACATGTTAAAAAATATTCGCAATAGATGCCAATCAGTGCCCACAAATGGGCACTGACTGGCAACATGGGCACAACATAGAAAACATAAAAAAGTGATGCCCAGCAATGCCACCATCAGTATCATCAGTGCCAACCCTCAGTATCCATCAGTGCCACCTCTCAGTGACCATCCATGCCCATCAGTGCCCACCTATCAGTGCCCATCTGTGCCACCTATGAGTGCCACCCATAAGTACCCATCACTGCCACCTATAAGTGCCCATCAGTGCCGCCTATGAGTGCCCATTAGTGCTGCATACCAGTGCCGCCTAACAGTGACCATCAGTGCCACCTCATTGGCGCCACCTAATCGGTGCCCATCAGTCCAGCCTTATCAGTGCCCATCAGTGCAGCCATATCGGTGCCCATAATTGAAGAAGAAAACCTACTTATTTACAAAAAAAAATTACAGAAAAAAATAAAACCTTTTTTCCCCCCAAATTTTCGGTCTTTTTTTATTTGTTGTGCATAAAATAAAAATCGCAGAGGTGATGAAATACCACCAAAAGAAATCTCAATTTCTGTGTACAAAATGATATAAATTTCATTTGGGTACAGTGTAGCATGACCGCGCAATTGTCATTCAAATTGCGACAGCGCTGAAAGCTCAAAATTGGCCTGGGCAGGAAGGTGCGTAAGTGCCCCCCCGGTATGGAAGGGGTTAAAGAGAGTTTAACCACTTCAGCCCCGGAAGGATTTTCCCCCTTAATGACCGGGCCATTTTTTGAGATTCGGCACTGCGTCGCTTTAACTGACAATTGCGCGGTCGTGCGACGTTGTACCCAAACAAAATCGGCGTCCTTTTTTTCACCCCACAAATAGAGCTTTCTTTTGGTGGTAATTGATCACCTCTGCGGTTTTTATTTATTTATCTATTAAACAAAAATAAAGCGACAATTTAAAAAAAAAAAAAAAAAGCAATATTTTTTTTTTACTTTTTGCTGTAATAAATATCCCCCCAAAAAAATATATAAAAATGTCTTCATCAGAAATCGGGATCAGCGGAGGGGGAGGGGGCAGTGAGCGCCCATCAGAGTTAGAAGCTTCTTTATGGGGAAAACAGGGAATCCCATTTCAGGACCACGGACAGCGGCACATCCAGACGGCAAATAATTACTGCTCCGCGCTGTCCAGGGTGCTGAATGAATTCCTGATTTTATCTTACTCCAAAAATAGATAAAGAAACCCGATTCTCACAGAATTACATCCTAAACCGATCTCACTACATAAATTCAAAATTGTAATTGGTTGCTATGGGTGCCGCACATAATCGTAATCACAATGTCTGTGTGCCATATAATGTTTATTTTTACATGTGTCCTATCTATCTATATATCTGTCTATCTATCTATCTATCTATCTATCTATCTATCTATCTATCTCTCTCTCTCTATCTCTCTATTTATTTATCTCAATATCTATCTATCTATCTATCTATCTATTTATTTATCTATTTATTTATCTCAATATCTATCTATCTATCTATCTATCTATCTATCTATCTATCTATCTATCTATCTATCTATCTATCTATTCTATCTATCTATCTATCTATCTGTCTGTCTATCTGTCTATCTGTCTATCTATCTATCTATTTATTTATCTCAATATCTATCTATCTATCTATCTATCTATCTATCTATCTCAATATCTATCTATCTCAATATCTATCTATCTCAATATCTATCTATCTATCTATCTATCTCAATATCTATCTATCTATCTATCTATCTATCTATCTATCTATCTATCTATCTATCTATCTCAATATCTATCTATCTATCTCAATATCTATCTATCTATCTCAATATCTATCTATCTATCTCAATATCTATCTATCTATCTCAATATCTATCTATCTCAATATCTATCTATCTCAATATCTATCTATCTATCTATCTATCTATCTATCTATCTATCTATCTCAATATCTATCTATCTATCTCAATATCTATCTATCTATCTCAATATCTATCTATCTATCTATCTATCTATCTATCTATCTATCTCAATATCTATCTATCTATCTCAATATCTATCTATCTATCTCAATATATATCTATCTATCTCAATATCTATCTATCTATCTCAATATCTATCTATCTATCTATCTCAATATCTATCTATCTATCTATCTATCTATCTATCTATCTATCTATCTATCTATCTATCTATCTATCTATCTATCTATCGTTAGCGTTTAGGGTTTGGGGTTAGGGTTAGGCCTATGGTTAGGGTTTCCCATTGAAGAATATGGCTATGACTCAGGAACTGGAACAGGGACCTCCCCAGAGGTCAAAGGTCAGAAGGTGGGTTCCCAAAGGTCACAGGGCGTGGCTGACCCACCCCCACCAAAGTGTACCGCCTACCCCAACTAAGTCGGGGAATGAACAAGTCGGGGTAAGCCCGCCCCTAGTGGCTGAAATGCGAAATCACGTGATTTTGTGCAGCCGAGCCGACCTGCCGCCGTAAAACTGCGGCGGGTGGTCGGCAAGCGGTTAAAACAATAATATTAATTATAATACTATTAATAATCACTCAGGATTTATACAGTGCTGCACGTTTTCCCAGGACTTTACAAAACAAAGGAAGAAACGACGGTTACAATGTTGCAATCGTCGAACAATTACATTAAAAACAAGCAGAGAATAAAACTTACAATTGTCAACTGTCTCCAAAAATGTGGAAAAAAAGGGCCGATAAAACTGAAATAAATGCGGCACGATCTGCGCTTACGTAATAATCATTTTTCACGTGCAAGTCCCTGTGAATCGTTCTAATACGGGTCGCGCTCCAGAGTGACAAGCAGAGAGCGGCCCTCAAACCTGTCACTACCATTCTAGGTCACAAGTAAGAAAAGGTCTTCTCAGAAAGTGGCCCAGGGACAGACAAGCCGCCGCGAACATGACTTTGATGCGTCTCGCTCCGCGGACCTCCAAATTAAACATCGGCGCTGCAACAGGTTTTTTAAAAATAGAGAAAGTTTTTTGAAGTTGTGTTTTAATTACCGTCCCGATTCATCGGGGCTTTTCAGACATCAAATATATCGCTTGTATTTTGTTGACGAGCGGAGAAGTCGAGCGTGTATAATCCGAGCCTGCGGGCCGCTTTCCCGTACCTGACACTTTATGTAATAGGCGAGGATTTATAAAGAAGATAGGAACTCAGGAAAAAGCAAAGTTATTTTTTATTTTTTTTTACAACCTTTTCGCACACATTTTTATTATTATTAAAAGCCGAAAATGCCCCCAAGTCAACACAAAACGCTTCTTTGCGAAACTCTTTTGTGCGGCTTCCCGGACGGACTTTATCTTGCTGCAGCTACAGTCATCCCGACAATTTTTCGACAAACTCAAAAGTGTCCGGAGTCGCAGACTCGGATCTACTCTGGGTCGCATCCTTCTGAGGCCTCGTACACACGGCGGGACATGTCCGATGAAAACGGTCCGCGGACCGTTTTCATCGGACATGTCCGCTGGCGGATTTTGGTCTGATGGCTGTACACACCATCAGACCCAATTTCCAGCGGACAGCGAACGCGGTGACGTGGCCGCGCCGCGACGATGACGCGGTGACGTGCACGACCCTGGAAGGTCAATGCTTCCACGCATGCGTCGAATCACTTCGACGCATGCGAGGGCTTTCGGCCGAGCGGACATGTCCGGTGAGTCGTACAGACGACCGAACATGTCCGACGGACAGGCTTCCAGTGGACATGTTTCTTAGCATGCCAAGAAACATTTGTCCGCTGGAACCCTTCCGATCCGCCCGAAAACTGTCCAGTCGGCCGTACAGACGACCGAACATGTCCGCAGAAACTGGTCCCCCGGACCAGTTTCAGCGGACATGTTCGGTCGTGTGTACGAGGCCTCAGAGAACCGATCCCAGAAAGTGAAACTAGGAGCCTTCACTTCGGAAGCACGTACAATTACCGTATGTGTCTATGTGCATGCCTCACTGTGTCCATACCTCACTGTGCCCATGCCTCACTGTGTCCATACCTCACTGTGCCCATGCCTCACTGTGCCCATGCCTCACTGTGCCCATGCCTCACTGTGCCCATGCCTCACTGTGCCCATGCCTCACTGTGTCCATGAATAGACTGACATTTAACATGGGAGTCTATAGAAGGGGTGCCCGGATTTGAAAAAGCTATGTTCGGCAGCCTTAGGTCCCCCAGACAACAAACTTGCATACTTGTAAAGGAGAAATTGGGATACATGTGTGCAAAGTTTCGGGTTCAGCAGACTTACCAACGACCAGTACCGGGTCCCCAAATTCACCAGAGAAATTACCGTTTAACATGGGAGTCTATGGAAGGGGTTTTCCTGGGTTTGAAAAATCGATGCTCCCCAGCCTTAGGTTCCCTAGACAACAAACGTTGCACACGTATAGAGGAGAAATTGGGCTACATGTGTGCCAAGTTTCGGGTTCAGGAAAACCTACAACCGGTCGGTACCAGGTCCCCAAATTCACCAGAGAAATGACCGTTTAACATGAGAGTCTATGGAAGGGGTGCCCGGCTTTGAAAAATCGATGCTCCGCAGTCGTAGGTCCCCCAGACAACAAACTTTGCACACCTATAGAAAAGAAATTGGGATATATGTGTGCCAAGTTTTAGGTTTAGGGAACCTAGGACCGGCTGGTACCAGGTCCCCAAATTCACCAGAGAAATGACCGTTTAACATGGGAGTCTATGGAAGGGGTGCCCGGGTTTGAAAAATCGTCTCTCCCCAGCCGTAGCTCCCCCAGACAACAAAAATCGGTGCTCCCCGGCCGTAGGTCTCCCGGACAATAAACTTTGCACACTTGTAGAGGAGATATTAGGTTACATGTGTGCTAAGTTTCGGGTTCAGCGGACCTACCAACGACCAGTACCGGGTCCCCAAATTCACTGGAGAAATTTCCGTTTAACATGGGAGTCTAAGGAAGGGGTTCCCGGGTTTGAAAAATCTATGCTCCGCGGCCGTAGGTCCTCCAGACAACAAACTTTGCACACTTGTAGATAAAGAGTGGGGCTACAAGTGTGCCCCAAAGTCCAGTAGATCAGGCGCAATGACTCGAGTATAAGCCAAGGGGGGCATTTTCAGCACAAAGAAATGTGCTGAAAAACTCGGCTTTTACTCGAGTATATATGGTACATTCGGTATATACAGTATGGTACATTCGGACCTGCTCTACCACTCCTACGCTGATGACGCCCAACTCTACCTTTGCATCACCAACTAAATGGGCACAGTGAAGCTGCAAATGGGCACAGTGAGGCTGCAAATGGGCACAGTGAGGCTGCAAATGGGCACAGTGAGGCTGCAAATGGGCACAGCGAGGCTGAGGCATGCAGGTGGACACAGTGAAGCTGCAAATGGGCACAATGAAGCTGCAAATGGGCACAGTGAGGCTGAGGCATGCAGATGGACACAGTGAGGCTGCAAATGGGCACAATGAGGCTGAAAATGGGCACAGTAAAGCTGCAAATCGGTACAGTGAAGCTGAAAATGGACACAGTGAATGAATGAATGAGAAACTTATATAGCGCGACACATGCGAACTTAATCGCCTCTGGGCACTTGTTGTTCCTGCCTCTTTTGATATCAAAAGAGATGAGTTTTGATCTTTCTCCTGAAGGCTAAGTGGTTCTCCTCCAACCGAATGCTGGTTGAGTGAGGCTGAGGCATGCAAATGGGAACAGAGAAGCTGCAAATGGGCACAGGGAGGCTGAAAATGGGAACAGTGAGGCTGAAAATGGGCACAGTGAAGCTGCAAATGGGCACAGTGAGACTGAGGCATGCAGATGGACACAGTGAAGCTGCAAATGGGCACAGTGAGGCCGCAAATGGGCACAGTGAGGCCGCAAATGGGCACAGTGAGGCTGCAAATGGGCATTGTTGACCCACTCTTCCATTTACAGTAGCTGCTGCATTTCTCACCCTCGGCTTATACACCAGTCAATACGTTTTCCCATTTCTTGTGGTAAAATTAGGTGCCTCGGCTTATATTTGGGACGGCTTATACTCGAGTATATACGGCAGTTATTTTGTAGGGAACATTTTTCCATAAAGTTCTTTCTGACGAATCCAAACTTTTCCACGGATATTGGTTTCGGTGTCGCCTCCAATCACCTTTATATTTCAGCTATAATTTTTTTCCTGAAAAGTGACAGGTCACCGCGGGATCAGCGGATCTCGGGAGAGAGAGAAGAGCCCCGGTAGAAGCTCGGCATCAGCAAATTGCACCGAATTCTTTTTTCTTTTATGCTCCTCTACGTATTATTGAGTTATGAGACCTCTGAGACAAATGTAATCGAGGTGTTGTGAAACCCGACTGTCCATCTTTCCGCTGTCTGCACACTTTCACCGCGGGAAACTTCCTTAAAATTTCAGAACGGTCAGCGAAATTGTGCTGGAAGATGCCAACGGAGGAACGCGGGTGAAATACGGGACGCGCCATTATTCCGGATGGGGGGGGGGGGCTAGTTGTTTCTTTTGTTGCAATGTTGGAAGCAGCCCCGATCTCTTTTCTCGGCTAAATTGCCGCTCAACGGGCCAGATTCAGAAAAGAAGTACGCCGGAGCATCTGCTGATACTCCGGCGTACTTTCAAATTTGCCGCGTCGTATCTTTATTTGTAATTCACAAACAACGATACGACGGCATTTGGCTAAGATTCGACAGGCGTGCGGCTTCGTACGCCTTTCGGATCTTAGGATGCAATACTTCGGCAGCCGCTGGGTGGAGCTTGCGTCGTTTTCCGCGTCGGGTATGCTAATTAGCTGTTTACGGCGATCCACGAAGGTACGCGCGTTCGTCGCATTCTCTTACGTCGTCGCTAGTCGGCTTTTCGCGTTGCAAAGTTACGGCTGCTGTTTAGGTGGTGTAACAATACACAGCCCGTGTTAAAGTATGGCCGTCGTTCCCGCGTCGAATTTCAATTTTTTTTTGCGTAAGTCGTCCGGGAATACGAAAGTACGTTACGCACGTCGCCGTTCAAAACATTATGTCATTTCGCGCAAAGCACGGCGGGAATATTCAAAACGGAGCACGCGCAGTACATTCGGAGCGGGAACGCGCCTAATTTAAATGGTCCCCGCCCCATTTGAATTAGGCGGGCTTGCGCCGGACGGCTTTACGCTACGCCGCCGCAAGTTTACACGCAAGTGCTTTGTGAATCAAGCACTTACGATGAAAACTTGCGGCGGAGTAACGTAAAGGACATGCGTTACGCCGCCGTAATTGTTCGTGAATCTGGCCCGATGTTTCTACACGTAGAATTGCGATTATCCTGAAAGAATCTTTAGAATTAGAAGGAAGCACAAAAGTGCGCCAAGTGTCACGGAAGAAGTTTGGCGTAAACACACAACGAGGAAAACATGCTTTTTAGATGTTTTTATCTATTTTAAGAAAAGAGAAAAAAGAAAAAACCTCGTCCTACTTGCAAAGTCAATATTTAATGAAGTATTCCGAGCCGCGTACGAAAATTATTTTATTTTATATATTTTTTTTTTTGTTTCAAGTTTGAAAAACTACTGAGAAGTTCAGGCGAAAACATAAATCTCAGAAATGGAAGAGCCTTGTGATCAGTCACGTACCTACGTATCTAAATCCCGATGTGGACACGTTGGCGTTGGTTAATTAAAGACAAATATGGTGTTGCAATACAAAATAAAGTGCAACAAATAAAAAATATAAAAAGCAACATTTTTACAAAGAATCCCAGTGCGCATGCTCGAAATTCCGCCACAAATCGTCAATGCTTTAGACGCGAACGTAACTTACGTACAGCCCTATTCGCGAACGACTTACGCAAACGATGTAAAAATTTCAAAATTCGACGCGGGAACGACGTCCATACTTAACATTGCGTACGCCTTATATAGCAGGAGCAACCTTACGCCGGAAAAAGCCTAACGTAAACAACGTAAAAAAAATGCGCACGTACGTTTTTGAATCGGCGTATCCAGGTCATTTGCATATTCTATGCTGAAATCGACGGCAGCGCCACCTAGCGGCCAGCATAAATATGCACCCTAAGATACGATGGCGTAAGAGACTTACACCAGTCGGATCTTAGGCAAATTTCGGCGTATCTTGCTTTCTGAATACAGAAAGAAGATACGCCGGCGCAGCTTTGAATTTACGCAGGGTATCTATAGATACCCCGCGACCCACTGCTGGGTAGATGTACAGGACGTACCTGGACGTGCATCTGCCCAGCCGTGCCATTCTGGGTGTCACTGATGGGTGGCACAGATGGGCACTGATAGGTGGTGATCAAATACCACCAAAAGAAAGCTCTATTTGTGGGGGAAAAACAGGACGGCAATTTTGTTTGGGAGCCACGTCGCACGACCGCGCAATTGTCAGTTAAAGCGAAGCAGTGCCGAATCCCAAAAAGTGGCCCGGTCTTTGGCCAACCAAATCCTCCGTGGGCTGAAGTAGTTAAAAGTAACGAAGTGCCGTATCGCCAAAAAATGGCCTGGTCTCGAAAATTGCAATTGATGGCACAGTGGCGACAATTGATGGCACAGTGGTGACAATTGATGGCACAGTGGCGACAATTGATGGCACAGTGGTGACAATTGATGGCACAGTGGCGACAATTGATGGCACAGTGCTGGCAATTTATGGGCACAGTGGCTGCGATTGATGGCATGTCACAGTGGCGACAATTGATGGCACAGTGGCGACAATTGATGGCACAGTGGTGACAATTGATGGCACAGTGGTGACAATTGATGGCACAGTGGCGACAATTGATGGCACAGTGGTGGCAATTTATGGGCACAGTGGCTGCGATTGATGGCATGTCACAGTGGCGACAATTGATGGCACAGTGGCGACAATTGATGGCACAGTGGCGACAATTGATGGCACAGTGGTGACAATTGATGGCACAGTGGCGACAATTGATGGCACAGTGGTGGCAATTGATGGGCACAGTGGCGACAATTGATGGCACAGTGGTGGCAATTGATGGGCACAGTGGCTGTGTTTGATGGCATGGCACAGTGGCGACAATTGATGGCACAGTGGTGGCAATTGATGGGCACAGTGAGGCTGAAATCTCCCCCCCCCCCAAAAAAAATGTTGAGCACCAGCCGCCACTGGCTTCGAGTCGGTTCTTTTGTTTTCCTCTCGTACTTTAGCTCACCGCCGCCGGTGACTTTTCATCTCCTCACCTCTAGAGAAGTACAATGAAATAAACTCGCCATTTACTGATGTCCGAAGGTCTCTGAAGGTCACAAGACTCTCAGCGTATTTCGTTTTGTCATTTCGGTGAATAACAAAGGCGGCAGACGGTGTCGACACAGCACTGTCTTTGGTGGTCGAGGGAGGACTTTTTTTTTTCTTGACGCGAGCCGGAATGTCGCATCAGGAGGACAAAAAGTTAGATGTTGGACGTCTTCTATTTTCGATCGTCACTCACAGAGCTGATTTTTGACATTACAGTTTTTTTTTTTAAAGGCCAACTCCACCCAAAACTGTACTTCAATATTTTTTGTGGAGAACTTCACAGAGGGACAGAGACACAAATTCCTGCGAGAAGTCTCATCAATGTGGGGGGGGGGGGCAGAGACACAAACTACTACAAGAAGTCTCATCATTGTGGGAGGGGCAGAGACACAAACTACTGTGAGAAGTCTCATCATTGTGGGAGGGGCAGAGACACAAACTACTCCGAGAAGTCTCATCATTGTGGGAGGGGCAGAGACACAAACTACTGTGAGAAGTCTCATCATTGTGGGAGGGGCAGAGACACAAACTACTCCGAGAAGTCTCATCATTGTGGGAGGGGCAGAGACACAAAATTCTGCAGGAAAATCTCATCATTGTGGGAGGGGCAGAGACACAAATTCCTGCGAGAAGTCTCATCATTGTGGGAGGGGCAGAGACACAAACTACTGCAGGGAAGTCTCATCATTGTGGGAGGGGCAGGGACACAAACTACTGCAGGGAAATCTCACCATTGTGGGAGGGGCAGAGACACAAACTACTGCAGGAAATCTCACCATTGTGGGAGGGGCAGAGACACAAACTACTACAAGAAGTCTCATCATTGTGGGAGGGGCAGAGACACAAACTACTGCAATAAGTCTCATTATTGTGGGAGGGGCAGAGACACAAACTACTGTGAGAAGTCTCATCATTGTGGGAGGGGCAGTGACACAAACTACTGCAATAAGTCTCATTATTGTGGGAGGGGCAGAGACACAAACTACTGTGAGAAGTCTCATCATTGTGGGAGGGGCAGAGACACAAACTACTACAAGAAGTCTCATCATTGTGGGAGGGGCAGAGACACAAACTACTGCAATAAGTCTCATTATTGTGGGAGGGGCAGAGACACAAACTACTGTGAGAAATCTCATCATTGTGGGAGGGGCAGAGACACAAACTACTGCAATAAGTCTCATTATTGTGGGAGGGGCAGAGACACAAACTACTGCGAGAAGTCTCATCATTGTGGGAGGGGCAGAGACACAAACTACTGCAATAAGTCTCATTATTGTGGGAGGGGCAGAGACACAAACTACTACAGGAAATCTCACCATTGTGGGAGGGACAGAGACACAAATTCCTGCGAGAAGTCTCATCATTGTGGGAGGGGCAGAGACACAAAATTCTGCAGGGAAATCTCACCATTGTGGGAGGGACAGAGACACAAATTCCTGCGAGAAGTCTCATCATTGTTGGAGGGACAGAGACACAAACTACTACAAGAAGTCTCATCATTGTGGGAGGGGCAGAGACACAAACTACTGCAATAAGTCTCATTATTGTGGGAGGGGCAGAGACACAAACTACTGCAGGGAAATCTCATAATTGTGGGAGGGGCAGAGACACAAACTACTACAGGGAAATCTCATCATTGTGGGAGGGGCAGAGACACAAACTACTGCAGGGAAATCTCACCATTGTGGGAGGGGCAGAGACACAAACTACTGCAGGGAAATCTCACCATTGTGGGAGGGGCAGAGACACAAACTACTGCAGGAAATCTCACCATTGTGGGAGGGGCAGAGACACAAACTACTGCAGGGAATTCTCATCATTGTGGGAGGGGCAGAGACACAAAATTCTGCAGGGAAATCTCACATTGTGGGAGGGGCAGAGACACAAACTACTGCAGGAAATCTCACCATTGTGGGAGGGGCAGAGACACAAACTACTGCAGGAAATCTCATCATTGTGGGAGGGGCAGAGACACTAAATTCTGCAGGGAAATCTCCCCATTGTGGGAGGGGCAGAGACACAAACTACTGCAGGAAATCTCACCATTGTGGGAGGGGCAGAGACACAAACTACTGTGAGAAGTCTCATCATTGTGGGAGGAGCAGAGACACAAACTACTGCGAGAAGTCTCATCATTGTGGGGGGGCAGAGACACAAACTACTCCGAGAAGTCTCATCATTGTGGGAGGGGCAGAGACACAAACTACTGCAGGGAGATCTGGTCATTGTGGGAGGGGCAGAGACACAAACTACTCCGAGAAGTCCCATCACTGTGGGAGGGGCAGAGACACAAACTACTGCAATAAGTCTCATTGTGGGAGGGGCAGAGACACAAACTACTGCGAGAAGTCTCATCATTGTGGGAGGGGCAGAGACACAAACTACTCCGAGAAGTCTCATCATTGTGGGAGGGGCAGAGACACAAACTACTGCAGGGAGATCTGGTCATTGTGGGAGGGGCAGAGACACAAACTACTCCGAGAAGTCTCATTGTGGGAGGGGCAGAGACACAAACTACTGTGAGAAGTCTCATCATTGTGGGAGGGGCAGAGACACAAACTACTCTGAGAAGTCTCATCATTGTGGGAGGGGCAGAGACACAAACCACTGCTTAGAAATCTCAACATTGAGGGAGGGGCAGAGACACAAACTACTACAGGAAATCTCACCATTGTGGGAGGGGCAGAGACACAAACTACTACAGGAAATCTCACCATTGTGGGAGGGGCAGGGACACAAACTACTGCGGGAAATATCCTCATTGTGGGAGGGGCAGAGACACAAACTACTGCAGGGAAATCTCATTAAAAATATTCATTCAGTACTTATTCCCATACCAAACAGTACCTTTCTCTATTAAAAAAAAAAAGATTTGCAACATTTAAACCTAATTTTACCGGCGGTGAAACCGTGATAACCGATGTAGCAATTCTTCAGAACAGGATCCCGTTCCATCATTAGCCAGTAAAAGCATTCAACAAGATATCGCAATTTTCCTACGACCTTTAAAGTGCTTGTATAAAGGGTTCAATCATACTTTGGATAATTGGAGCTCGGAGATCATTACGTTCTCAAAACAGTTGAGTTTGGGGAGGTTAATGTGCGGGGGTCGGAGGATGATGATTAAAAAATTTGGCGCGGCCATCATTCCGTCTTCATACAGGCCCGTTATGTGGTTTAGCCTCCTGACACCAAGTACCGATTCCGTATTCCTGATTTGGGTTTTATTTCCTTAAGGGAGCCCTCAGTAATGGTGCCGGGGTCATCGGCAGCTGAGACCAGGGCCGTCTTAACAGCATCATGGGCCCCTGGCCAAAGTAATGCTCTGGGGCCCCTACAATGATGACAGTGCAGGTAAACAGACATCAAGTAGGTAGGAGGCAGACTGCCTCCCCTGTGTATCTATCACTCTCAGTGCCATCACGGGGCCCCCAATTTGAGTAGGCTCAAGGACCAGCTGCTTTTGGGGAAAATGCAGGGGCCCCCTCATGCAGCTGAGGCCACTGGGCAGTGCCCAGGTGTGCCCTCTCATTTGGTATTGAAACGGGTGGGGGCCATCTTCTCCCCACTCGTCCCCATGCCCAGCACCAAGAAGGATCCGATCGCCTCCGCCACTGCCGATGGCCCCGGCAAGTGACGGAGGGCACCGGAGAGCGGCGGTGCGGGGGTTGGTGCGATCGAGCAGGAGCTGGTGCGTAGTGGGGGAGGCAGTGCGGATGAGCGGGGGCCAGTGCGGTGATCGGGGAGCGTGCGTCGCTGCGGAGACTGGGGAGCCAGTGCGGACGAGCGGGAGCTGGTGCCTAGTGCGAGGAGCCGGTGCGGACGTACGGGAGCCGGTGTGGAGTGTGGGGAGCCGGTGCAGATGAGCAGGAGTTGGCGGCGCGGAGACCGGGGAGCCGGTGCAGACAAGCGGGAGTCAGTGCGGAGACCGGGGAGCCGGTGTGGAGGAGCGGGAGGCGGTGCGGAGAGCTGGTGCGGACGTACGAGACCCAATGCGGACATACGGGAGCCGATGCAGACGTAGGGAAGCCAATGCGGCTGGTGCTGGAGCCGGTGCGGATGAGCGGGAGCCAGTGCGAAGGCCAGAGAGCCGTTGCGGACAAGCGGGAGCTGGTGCGTAGTGCGGGGAGCCGGTGCGGATGACCAAGAGTCGGTGCAGATACTGGGGAGCCGGTGTGGATGAGCGGGAGCTGGTGCGTAGTGCGGGGAGCCGGTGCGGTCGGTGAGGAGGAGCGGGAGCCGGTGCTGACGTACGGGATCCGGTGCTGACGTACGGAAGCCAGTGCGGAGAGTGGGGAGCCGTTGTGGACATCCGGGAGCCAGTGCGGGGAGCGGGTACGGATGAGCGGGAGCCAGTGTAAAGAGTGGGGAGCCGGGGCAGAGACCGGGGAGCTGGTGCGGATAAGCTGTAGCCAGGGCGGAGACCGGGGAGCCGGTGCGGGGAGCAGTAGGAGTACCTACTGCAGGGGGCAAAGTATTTGGGCGAGTGAGGGGGGCAAAGTATTGAACACCAGCCGCCAGTGACTCATATACAACAGCAGAGAAGAAGGGTTACATAAAGCACTGCGTTGGGTGTCCCTCTGAAGACCCAACGTTACCGTATCCGACCAGCCAAATCCCAGTTGGACGGCTAATAGGACGCAATTACTCCACTTTAATCTCGCGAAATAATCGGCACCCGCTGCGCTGTGAGTTCAGCTTCTTTTTTTTTTATGGATTCCACCAACTTTTTACGCCTCTTTATTTAACAAAACCCTTTAAGTGAGATTAGAAGAGGGCGGCGGATATGAAAGGAAGGGAACCACCATTTGACTTTCCCCTTTGGCATCCCGATTGTTAAAAAAGATGAAAAAAACGTGAGAGTATCACAAATTGCGTTTGATATATCCACGTTCTAGAGTATTCCCGCTACGAAAGATAACGGGAGAGTCCTGAAGCCGCGCTCCTCGGCGGTAATAAATTCCTGAGGACGGGCGATATATATTGTAATGGCTTGTCAATGGCCGGAACGATTTATTGGCCCCGTTAGCGGTGGGTTGGCCGGCGATATATATCGAGGTGTGTGGATTTCGTTTCCCCCCAAAGAATTATGCCGGAGAGATAAGATAGAGATGGGTAAGATGTCGCGCCGAACAGAAGCAAAATCCAATAAAAGAAGGCGACAACGCTTTTGGAGCCTACAGGTTTTGGGTGCCACCGGACTGTTCACCCTGAGCTCCCTTCACTAAGCTTAAAGTGGTTGTAAATGCCTTACCGAAGTGACTGGCCTCCTACATAACAAATCTTCCTACATAAGTTGTACCTGTTTTTCTGACGCCCCCCTCTCCTCTACAGCCTTCTAAAACGCACAAATCAAAGGTGTTTTCTTAGCAACTCCAGGCAGTGAGGCAGAGATCTGATAGGGAAACCTGGACCTCGGATACTGCTCCCATGACATAGAAGGGATTGTCAGGTGGTTTAACTATCCAGTATTAAGCAAAAACTGAAATGTGAGATGAGCAGAACCACACTGCAGAGAGCTGAGTGTAATATGAGACCTGAGGGGAAGCAAAGGACACCCCCCCCTGCACAGTCCAATAGGGAAACCTGGAACTCGGATACTGCTCCCATTACATAGAAGGGATTGTCAGGGGGTTTAACTCTCCAGTATTAATCAAAAGCTTAAATGTGAGATGAGCAGTACCACACAGCATAGAGCAGAGTGCTGAGTGTAATATGAGACCTGAGGGGAAGGAAAGGGCACCCCCCCTTTGCACAGTCCAATAGGGAAACCTGGAACTCGGATACTGCTCCCATGACATATAAGGGATAGTCAGGTGGTTTAACTCTCCAGTATTAATCAAAACCTTAAATGTGGGATGAGCAGAACCACACTGCAGAGAGCTGAGTGTAATATGAAACCTGAGGGGACAAAAGGACATCCCACCTTGCACAGTCCAATAGGGAAACCTGGAACCCGGAAACTGTTCCCATTACATAGAAGGGATTGTCAGGGGGTTTAACTCTCCAGTATTAATCAAAATCTTAAATGTGGGATGAGCAGTACCACATAGCATAGAGCAGATAGCTGAGTGTAATATGAGACCTGAGGGGAAGGTAAGGACACACAGCCCTCTACACAGTCTCATAGGGAAACCAGGAACTCAGATACAGTTCCCCTTGAGAGGCAGAGATCTGATGTCACACACCACACATCAGATTAAAGGAAGCTGAGTGTAATATGAGACCTGAGGGGAAGCAAAGGACACACACCCCTCTGCACAATCTCATAGGGAAACCTGGAACTCAGATACTGTTCCCATGACATAAAAGGGATTGTCAGGTGGTTTAACTATCCACTATTAATCAAAAACTGAAATGTGAGATGAGCAGAACCACACTGCAGAGAGCTGAGTGTAATATGAGACCTGAGGGGAGGGAAAGGACACAATCCCCCTCTGCACAGTCTCATAAGGAAACCCGGAACTGGGAAACTGTTCCAATGACTTAGAAGGGATTGCCAGGTGGTTTAGCTAGCCAGTATTAATCAAAAACAGAAATGTGAGATGAGCAGAACCACACTGCAGAGAGCTGAGTGTAATATGAGACCTGAGGGGAAGCAAAGGACACCCCCTGCCCTGCACAGTCCAATTGGGAAACCTAGAACTCAGATACTGCTCCCATGACATAGAAGGAATTGTCAGGTGGTTTAACTATCCAGTATTAATCAAAAACTGAAATGTGAGATGAGCAGAACCACACTGCAGAGAGCTGAGTGTAATATGACACCTGAGGGGAAGCAAAGGACACCCCCCTGCCCTGCACAGTCCAATAGGGAAACCTGGAACTCAGATACTGCTCCCATGACATATAAGGGATTGTCAGGTGGTTTAACTATCCAGTATTAATCAAAAACTGAAATGTGAGATGAGCAGAACCACACTGCAGAGAGCTGAGTGTAATATGAGACCTGAGGGGAAGGAAAGGACACCCCCCCTTGCACAGTAAAATAGGGAAACCTGGAACTCGGATACCACCAAAAGAAACCTCAATTTGTGGGGGAAAGTTACATAAATTGTATTTAAGTATAGTGTTGCACGACCGCGCAATTGTCAGTTATAGTAACGCAGTGTAAAAAATATATATATATATTTTTTTTAATTGTTGGTCTCATTTTCTTTATAGCGCAAAAAATGAAAACCGCAGAGGTGATCAAGTAGTTCATTTCCACTTTTTTCCTCTCTAATAGGACTATAAATTGGAAAGATATAACCATCAATGTTAAAAGGGTGCCGATCGGTAAAAAAAAAATATACAAAACAGAAGTGAAAAAATAACAACAATAATAATAATAACCGTTTTCCAAAAGGTCAGCGGCCCGGCTGCTGTTTCATCTTTCTGTTTGAAGAAAATAATTTAATTTTTTTGGCCTCGCTGAGAAACATCCCTTTTTTTTCTGAAAAGTTGTTTCAAGGTCTAAAAATGTAACAAGCGGCTCATTGCACGCCGCTGGACAATGGATTTGACGTTGACACAAAATAAATAGCGGTGCGCACCGACAGGATTGTAAAGAGATGAATATCTGTCTAAATATAATTGTTGTGGCAGACAGCTTGTATCAAGAAAGACGACGTAACAAAGGAGAGAGAGAGAGAGAGAGAGAAGGGGGGGGGAGAGAGAAAGAGAGAAAGAGAGAAAGAGAAAGAGAGAGAGAAAGAGAGAAAGAGAGAAAGAGAAAGAGAGAGAGAAATAGAGAGATAGAAAGAGCGAAAGAGAGAGAGAGAGAAATAGAGAGATAGAAAGAGCGAAAGAGAGAGAGAGAGAAATAGAGAGATAGAAAGAGCGAAAGAGAGAGAGAGAGAAATAGAGAGATAGAAAGAGCGAAAGAAAGAAAGATAGAGAGAAAAGAAAGGAAAGAAAGGAAGAAAGGAAAGAAAGAAAGAAAGAAAGAAAGAAAGAAAGAAAGAAAGAAAGAAAGAAAGAAAGAAAGAAAGAAAGAAAGAAAGAAAGAAAGAAAGAAAGAAAGAAAGAAAGAAAGAAAGAAAGAAAGAACGAAAGAAAATAAATAAAGGAAAGAAAGGAAAGAAAGAAAGAAGAAAGAAAGAAAGAAAGAAAGAAAGAAAGAAAGAAAGAAAGAAAGAAAGAAAGAAAGAAAGAAAGAAAGAAAGAAAGAAAGAAAAGAAAAGAAAAGAAAGGAAAGGAAAGGAAAGGAAAGGAAAGGAAAGGAAAGGAAAGGAAAGGAAAGGAAAGGAAAGGAAAGGAAAGGAAAGGAAAGGAAAGGAAAGGAAAGGAAAGAAAGAAAGAAAGAAAGAAAGAAAGAAAGAAAGAAAGAAAGAAAGAAAGAAAGAAAGAAAGAAAGAAAGAAGGAAAGGAAAGGAAAGGAAAGGAAAGGAAAGAAAGAAAGAAAGAAAGAAAGAAAGAAAGAAAGAAAGAAAGGAAAGGAAAGGAAAGGAAAGGAAAGGAAAGAAAGAAAGAAAGAAAGAAGAAAAGAAAAGAAAAGGAAAGAAAGAAAGAAAGAAAGAAAGAAAGAAAGAAAAAGAAAGAAAAAAAAAAGAAAAAGAAAGAAAAAAAGAAAGAAAGATAAAGAGAGATAGGAAAAGAGAGAGAAAGAGAGAGCGATAAAGAGAGAGAGAGAGAGAAAGAGAGAAATAAAGAAAGAAAGAGAGAAGAAAGACAACATTAAAAAGGAGAGAGAGAGAGAGAGAGAGAGAGAGAAAAAGAGAGAGAGAGAAGAAAGACGACATAACAAAGGAGAGAGAAAGAGAGATAGAGGGGGAGAGAGAGAGAGAAAGAAAGAGAGAGAGAGAAAGAGAGAGAGAAAGAAAGAGAGATAGAGAGGGAGAGAGAGAGAGAGAGAGAGAGAGAGAGAGAGAGAGAAAGAGAGAGAGAGAAAGATAGAGATAGAGAAAGATAGAGAAAGATAGAGATAGAGAGAGAGAGAAAGAGAAAGAGAAAGAGAGAGAGAGATAGAGAGAGAGAAAGAAAGATAGAGAAAGAGAAGAAAGACGATTTAACAAAGGAGAGAGAGAGAGATAGAGAGAAGAAAGACGACGTAACAAAGGAGAGAGAGAAAGATAGAGATAGAGGGAATAAAGACAACGTAACAAAGGAGAGAGAGAGAGAAGAAAGACGATGTAACAAAGGAGAGAGAGAGAGAGAGAGAAGAAAGACGACGTAACAAAGGAGAGAGAGAGGAGAAAAACAGAAATGTAGTAGAGTGACGGCAGCCCCCCCAAAAAAAACAAGTGGGCCATCAAGTCTGCCCAGTTTTTTTTTGTAACTTTTTTTTTTATCTGAGTATCGAATTATGTTTATTTCAACAATATTCCAAATCACTTGCCACAAAATCACGTTGCTGTACATCATTCTGCTTCCAGTGGTTATACGGGGGGTGATGCCTTCTGCTGCAAATGGTAATGGACTAAGGGGGGGAAACCCATGCCGTTTTTTTCAATGACTTTTATCTGTATTGCCGGGACCCGACAATTCATTATAGCCGCGATCAGTTTTAAATGACTTTTTTTCCTTTAGAAATTACATTTTGTGCAGGGACTGTTCTAAACACGGGAAATATGCGCCACGTTACAGGCATACTATAGACACCCCCCAGGTACGAAATTTAAAGGAATATTTCACTTTTATTGTTTCACTTTAAGCATTATTAAAATCACTACTGCAGTTATGAAAAAAAATGCAGTTTTTAGAACTTTTTTTTCCACTAATACATGTCCGCTGGCACAGGACCCGGGTCCCCAAACACTTTTTATGGCAATAACTTGCACATAAGCCTTTAAAATTTGCACTTTTGATTTTTCATGTTTGTGTCCCATAGACGTTTACGGTGTCCTGCGGCTTTCAAATTTTCCCCGAACTCAGTATATTGTTCAGTGTTCGCCAGAACACCGAACTACCAAAGTTCGGCCCGAACTTATGCTCGGGCCGAACCGTTCGCTCATCCCTACTGGTGACCCCTCTAGTGATATAAAGACGCTCAGGGTAACAAATGTCGGATTCAACACTTCTTCCTGAAGAACAATTCCCTGCTTAACACTTTCTGGTAACACATGTGGGAACATACGCTTCAATAATTAGAAGGTTTTCTCTTTAACCACTTCATCTCTCGTCCCTTTCATAACCCCTATGGGCCCCGAGCAATTTTTACATTTTTTTCTATGGGCCTGTTTACCCCCCCTCAGTGGAGTGACCCTTTAAGTGGGGTAGCAGCAGTGGCGTCGCTAGGGGGTGGCTATTGGGGCTAGAGCCCTGAATCTGGGGCCCATAGCCCAGAGTCTCTTGCCAAAGGAGTACCTGCCTAACCAGTGGGCTGTGGCCTCTCTGCAGCTGGGCCGCGGGTGTGGTGGGCGGGCTGCATGAGAGAGTCAGGCAGGCGGAAGGAGGGAAATTAGGTCTGACTAAAGATCTATATAGAGGAATCAGGACCCCCTTCCTCCTGCTGGTGACCCCTCTAGTGATATAAAGATCTATATAGAGGAATCAGGACCCCCTTCCTCCTGCTGGTGACCCCTCCAGTGATATAAAGATCTATATAGAGGAATCAGGACCTCCTTCCTCCTGCTGGTGACCCCTCTAGTGATATAAAGATCTATATAGAGGAATCAGGACCCCCCTTCCTCCTGATGAATACCCCTCTAGTGATATAAAGATCTATATAGAGGAATGAGGACCTCCTTCCTCCTGATGAAGACCCCTCTAGTGATATAAAGATCTATATAGAGGAATCAGGACCTCCTTCCTCCTGATGAAGACCCCTCTAGTGATATAAAGATCTATATAGAGGAATCAGGACCTCCTTCCTCCTGCTGGTGACCCCTCTAGTGATATAAAGATCTATATAGAGGAATCAGGACCTCCTTCCTCCTGCTGGTGACCCCTCTAGTGATATAAAGATCTATATAGAGGAATCAGGACCTCCTTCCTCCTGCTGGTGACCCCTCTAGTGATATAAAGATCTATATAGAGGAATCAGGACCCTCCTTCCTCCTGCTGGTGATCCCTCTAGTGATGAGATCTATATAGAGGAATCAGGACCTCCTTCCTCCTGCTGGTAACCCCTCTAGTGATATAAAGATCTATATAGAGCAGGGATATGCAATTAGCGGACCTCCAGCTGTTGCAAAACTACAAGTCCCATCATGCTTCTGCCTCTGAGTGTTATGCTTGTGGCTGTCAGAGTCTTGCTATGCCTCATGGTATTTGTAGTTCTGCAACATCTGGAGGTCCGCTAATTGCATATCCCCGATATAGAGGAATCAGGACCTCCTTCCTCCTGCTGGTGACCCCTCAAGTGGTAATATTTCCATTCTGGCCACTAATAAAGTCCAATTGTGCTGTAGGTATGTATATGTTATTACAAACTCTACATGGCCAACTGTACATGGCCAACCCTTTACTCAGGATCTTGTTGCCAGCCAATCAATACAGCCTCGATATGGCGTGGTGTGAATGAGGACCTAAAGAATGAGAGCAAAAACCAAAACCACGACCCCCAGCCCCCCCCCCCCCCCGGCTTTCCAGTCCTTTCCATTAGTCTTGTGTGTTGTCCTTGAATCGGCAACAAAGGAGGATTATCACTGAATACAACCTGTGTTAGTACATCCCTTAACATGCCATAATTAGAACCATGAACTGATAATAAGCCCGTAATGCACATTAATTAAATAGACAAGAGGAAGAAGACGCGTATTGTTAGAAGGGCTGAGGTTTTTTTTTCTCCCAGTAAATACAGGCACAAAGGATAAAATGGATAACCTCAGCGGGAATATTTACAATACCATTTGTCTGTAATTACCATTATATCTACTTTCATAACGGTGGCCCTTTCCTATTCACTGGAGCCAGGGCGGCAAGTCAGAACATGCTGTGAATAGAAAGATTACAACATCCGCCACCCCCCCAACCCCGTCCACCCCCTAGAGGAAAACGTTCAGTGTTTGCTGGATAACAATCATTCATTATCTTCTGATTAATGACTCCCTAATGAGGAAGACAAGACTACCAGCCTCACAAGATGTTTGCAAACGCCACCAGGTACTGTTCAATAGGAAGGGCAAGGAGCTAAGTGCAAAAATAGGCCACAAAAAGAGATTCAACTGACTCTGAAAAGTAAAAAAAATTGTAAAAAGTGTTTCGGAAGGGATGTTAAGATATTGGGGCGTGATCACAGAACCATCAAATGTTTTGTTGCAAATAGTCAACAGGGAAACGTTTTGAGAAAAAAAAGACCCAAATTAACTGCCAAATATTTAAGAAGAATCAAACGTCTTGTCTCAACCCATTACCCACCTCCGAGCACCGTCCCTTGTCTCAACCCATTACCCACCTCCGAGCACCGTCCCTTGTCTCAACCCATCACCCACTTTCGAGCACCGTCCCTTGTCTCAACCCATCACCCACCTCCGAGCACCGTCCCTTGTCTCAACCCATTACCCACCTCCGAGCACCGTGCCTTGTCTCAACCCATCACCCACCTCCGAGCACCGTCCCTTGTCTCAACCCATTACCCACTTCCGAGCACCGTGCCTTGTCTCAACCCATCACCCACCTCCGAGCACCGTCCCTTGTCTCAGCCCACTACCCACCTCCAAGCATCGTCTCTTGTCTCAGCCCACTACCTACTTATGAGCACCATCCCTTGTCTAAGCCCGCTACCCACCTATGAGCACCATCCCTTGTCTCAGCCCACTACCTATCTATGAGCACCGTCCCTTGTCTAAACCCGCTACCCACCTATGAGCACCGTCCCTTGTCTCAACCCACTACCCACCTCTGATTACCGTCACTTGTCTTAGCCCACTACCCACCTCTGAACATAGTCCCTTGTCTCAGCCCACTACCCACCTTTGATCACAGTCCCTTCTCTCAACCCACTACCCACCTCTGAGCACAGTCCCTTGTCTCAACCCACTACTCACCTTTGATCACAGTCCCTTCTCTCAACCCACTACCCACCTCTGAGCACAGTCCCTTGTCTCAACCCACTACTCACCTCTGAGCACCTTCCCTTGTCTCAGCCCACTATCTACCTTCAAGCACTGTCCCTTCTCTCAACCCACTCACAAGCATTGTCCCTTGTCTCAGCTCACAACCCACCTCCGAGCATAGCGCTCTGTCTCAGTGCACTACCCACCTCCGAGCCCCTTCCCTTTTCTTAGTGCACTACCCACCTCCGAGCATAGTCTCTTGTCTCAGCCTACTACCCACCTCTGAGCTCCTTTCCTTGTCTCAGTGCACTACCCACCTCTGATCATAGTCCCTTGTTCCAGCCCACTACCCACCGCTGAGCATCATTCCTTGTCTCAGCCCACTACCCAGTGCTGAGCACCTTCCCTTGTCTCAACCCACCTTTGAGCATAGTCCCTTGTCTCTGCCCTCTACCCACCTCTAAGCATAGTTTCTTGTCTCAGCTCACTATGCACCTCCGAGCATAGTCCCTTTTCTCAGCCCACTTCCCACCTCCGCGCACCGCCCCTTGTCTCAGATCACTACGCACCTCCAAGCACCACCCACTGTCACAGTGCACTACCCACCTCCAAGCTCCGTCACTTGTCTCAGCCCACTACCCACCTACAAGCACTGTCCCTTGTTTCAGTGCACTACGCACCTCCGAGCACTGTCCCCTGTCTCAGCTCACTATGCACCTCTAAACTAATGCCAACATATACTGTGACATACTGAAGCAGAGCATGATCCCCTCCCTTCGGAGACTGGGCTACAGGGCAGTATTCCAACATGATAACGACCCCAAACACACCTCCAACACAACCACTGCCTTGCTAAAGAAGTTGAGGGTAAAGGTGATGGACTGGCCAAGCTTGTCTCCAGATCTAAACCCTATTGATCATATGTGGGGCATCCTCAAATGGAAGGTGGAGGAGCGCAAGGTCTCCAACATCCACCAGCTCTGTGATGTCAGCATGGAGGAGGGGACGAGGACTCCAGTGGCAACCTGTGAAGCTCTGGTCAACTCCATGCCCACAAGGGTTAAGGCAATGCTGGAAAATAATGGTGGCCACACAAAATATTGACAACTTGGGCCCAATTAGAACATTTTCACTTAGGGTGTACTCATTTTTGTTGCCAGGGGTTTAGACAATAATGGCTGTGTTGAGTTGTTTTGGGGGGACAGCAAATTTACACTGTTATACAAGCTGTACACTCACTACACAACATTGTAGAAAAGTGTAATTTCTTCAGTGTTGTTACATGAAAAGAAAGAAGAAAATATTTACAAAAATGTGAGGGGTGTACTCACTTTTGTGAGATTCTGTGTATATGTAAGAAAGGCAGAAAAGTAGATCCCCCTGCAGCCAGCAACAATAGAACCACACCAGTAATAATAGTTTCCCCCCTAGCAACATTAGATCCACACCAATAACAGTAGATCTCCCCCAGCAATAATTAACCCCCCTAAGAACAAAATACCCCCCCAGCCACAATAGATCTCCCACCACCAACACTAGAATCCACCCCGCAACAGTAGAGTCTCCAGAAACCAGCAGCATTAGGCCCCTCTCAAAAGTAGACCCCCCCGCAACATATAAGAACTGCAACATTGTATCCATTTAAAGTACATCTCCTCCAATCAATGAACGGTTAAGTCTCCAAGAGTTCTCTTCTTGGAAACCATTTTTCCTTAAAGGAAGCCCCAAGGGATCCAGACCTTCTAACTATGTCTTCAGCTACAATTGTTCCATCCAGGTGTCATTTCTGGATCATTTGTTCCTAAAGTGCCTCCAATCTAGCCTCAAAAATAGTCTTGAGTTTGTTACAAGGTATCATTGTGCTCGGAGCGGTTGACATAAATGGTGGAAGCCATGCTGAGAGCCCCCATCCCAGCCCCCGACACACAGCCGGAAAACACCCGCTAATTGAACAAAGTTATAGAAGATTCATTCAACCTTCTCCTTGACTGCAAACAAGCCTAAAAAAAGAAAAAAAACCTTCCCGCCCCAAAACTTCGCCTCTCGGCTGACAATGCAGTTTGAAGACTCCCTCAAACCAAATGAGTCGAATGTTTCGTTCTTTTACTCCAGGTGCTCGGGGTGTAATTAAAACTGGATTGGAGCGTTAGAGGAATGCGCATTTGGTAATTGCACGCCTTATGTCAAACTTGACACTCTCGTTTCCCCCCTTTAATAGCATGCGTTCAAGGATTTACTGGCTCTATGTAGGACAGGCAACTTGTTTGAGGAGAGAAAAGTTTAACTTTCGGGAGAAAACTAAAGACTTTGCTTTGGATACTAAAGATTTTGATTTGAACAGGGCGGATTTTTGTGTCTGGTGAGTGCTTTTTCCTGCTGGGGCCCCCATGGAGCAGTCCCACCATGGCCTGGGATCAACCAGGAGAAGTTCCAACATGGGCTAAGGCCAACTAAGAACAGTCCCACCATGGGCTAAGGCCAACTAAGAACAGTCAGTCCCACCATGGGATTAGGCCAACTAAGAACAGTTCCACCATGGGCTGAGGCCAACTATGAGCAGTACCACCATGGGCTAAGGCTAACTAAGAACAGTTCCACCATGGGCTAAGGCCAACAAAGAACAGTACCACCATAGGCTAAGGCCAACTAAGAACAGTACCACCATGGGCTGAGGCCAAATATAAGCTGTTCCACTATGGGCTAAGGCCAACAAAGAACAGTCCCACAATGAACTAAGGCCAACTAAGAACAGTCTCACAATGGGCTAAGGCCAACTAAGAACAGTCCCACCATGGGCTAAGGCCAACTAAGAAAGGTACCACCATGGGCTAAGGCCAACTAAGAACAGTACCACCATGGGCTAAGGCCAACTAAGAACAGTACGAACATGGGCTAAGGCCAACTAAGAACAGTCCCACCATGGGCTAAGGCCAACTAAGAACAGTAACATCATGTGGGTCTGAGGCCAACTAAGAACAGTAACACCATGGGGGTCTAAGGCCAACTAAGAAAAGTCCCACCATGGGCTAAGGTCAACTAAGAACAGTACACCCATGGGCTAAGGCCAACTAAGAACAATCCCACCATGAGCTAAGGCCAACTAAGAACAGTCCCACCATGGACTGAGGTCAAATAGAAGCAGTTCCACCATGTGCTGGGTCTCAACATGGGGTGGGGCTAATTCGTAGCTGTCCCACCAATGGCTTGGGTCAACTAAGGGTGGTTCCTCCATGGGCTGGGCCAACTAGGTGTGATCCCACTGTGACCTGGGAAAAGTGCGTGTGCCGCTCAGGCTTGATAGGGAGAGGGTATGTAGACTGTGTATCTGCATCTGCTACTAGAGAGCTGACAGGGGATGGAGCCCGTCCTGGCTCCTGCAAAGGTTCAAGGAAGGAAAGGATGACCCCTTGAAGTCGCACATCTATGGTGTCCTGCTATGGTGTCCTGCGGCTATGTAGGATCAGTCCCACCATGGGCTGGGGTTATCTAGGATCAGTCCAACCATGGGCTGGGGCTTGGGCCAACTAGCAGCAGTACCACAATAGGGCCAACTAGCAGCAGTTCCACTATGTGCTGGGGCCATCTAGGATCAATCCCACCATGGGCTGTGGCTATCAAGGATCAGTCCCACCATAGGCTGTGGCTATCAAGGATTAGTCCTACCATGGGCTGGGGCTATCTAGGATCAGTCCCGCCATGGGCTCGGGCCAACTAGCAGTAGTACGACCATGGGGCCAACTAGTAGCAGTCCCACTATGTGCTGGGGCCATCTAGGATCAGTCCAACCATGGGCTGGGGCCAACTGGTAGCAGTACCACCATGGGGTGAGGTCAACTAGCAGCAGTCCCACTATGTGCTAAGGCCATCTAAGATCAGTCCCACCATGGGCGGTGGCTATCTAGGATCAGTCCTGCCATGGGCTTGGGCCAACTAGCAATAGTACCACCATGGGCTGGTGCCAACTTACAGCAGTACCACCATGGACTGATGCCAACTCAGTCCATTTATGGGGCCAAGTAGGAGTGATCCTACCATGATTCTCACATCACTGCATTTCCCATCACCCCACTTACATCAGGCTACAATTAAATGTGCAGCAAGATTTCATTGGCTCTGAAATCCACTAGATTGACAGGTAAAGAAGAGGTGATATGTTGCCTCCTCACCACCTGCTTTAACCCTAAAAACATGGCACCACCATGCCCTTCACTTGTAGCGCTGCCAAACATGACAGGGTTGGTCATTCTTGCAATGACCACAAAGCAAAGTATCACGGCCGTGGCATATGGGAGCACCCCTGAAGCTTAAGGAGGAGGGGTGGGTGGATTGGGGTGGTAGAAACACAACTCAACCAAGTCTTTTTACCCCCCCCCTCCCATCAAAACACAAGCCAAAACAAGCTTTTAGTCCCCCCCCAGTCCTTCTGTGAAGTTCGCAATCGTTATTGGATGGTGTAGGAGTAGTCACAATTGTCAAGGTAACCCCGGTGGACAATAATTGTAATACACCAAAGATATTCAAGCCACAGCGGACTCCACCTATTGCCCTATCGGGGTAATGCTGACCATACACAATGATCATATGAAAAATCTCATCTGTACATTCGATAATTCAATCAGAAAAGAAAACACTTGGCATTGTAGGCACAAAAAAGGAAAGGGATAGCAAGAGAATAGGAGTTTCCAATGGGGCCCCCTGCTTCAATGGGGCCCCAGGAATAATAAGCACCCCGGTGTTGGTTGCCTGGATGGTGGACTCGGGGCACACTGCTGACATTACAGGAAATCCAGTCGAGCCGTTTACATAGCTCGTTACAAGTCTGGATTTAATTATGCAAAAGAGTCATTAGCGGATCGATCGATATCAGCAGCTGCAGCCTGGTTAATGATTTTTTACAACGTTAATTATACGTGCGTTACAGACGCAATGCACGAGGAACACCATGCGCTTCTTTTTAGGGCGTCCGCTGAAATTTTTTCAGGGAGGGGCGCTTCGGCAGCAGCGATACACAGTCGCATTTAACCCTTTCTTCAAACGCTAGCGGGGGTTTAAAGCACTGCGCTAGCGACCGAATAGCGCAGATAAAACGATGGTAAAGCGCTGATTCTTAGCGCCGCTTTACCGATAATACAGCCAGCTGGCAGTGTGAAAAAGCTCTTGAGATAATTCAGCTTCACTCCATGCCCATATAAATATAGCCTAGAGAATGTACAGACCCCCCTTCAACACAGACCCCTCTTCAGCACAGACCCCTCCATTCAGCACAGATGGACCCCCCTTCAGCACAGACCCCCCATTCTGCACAAACCCTTCCATTCAGCACAGGACAAATTAGGCAGAAGTGAGAAACTCCCAGACCATAGCTGTTGAGTCAGCTGTCTGTCCCCTCCCCCCATGCTCCTCTGGTCCTCCCCCTGCTTAATTGTTCCCCCCAGGTGAGCGCTGTGGGGAGGGAGAGACAGAGGAGCAGAGGGGGCGGCAGTCTGCTGTCACTGCAGCCAGCACACTGAGCCTTTGGCCCACCGGGAAACTCCCTGTAGTCCCAATGACCAGTCCATCCCTGGGGAGGCAAATTAACTCTGCTCGCTGTGCCTGTGTGACATCCGGCCCGGGACCGCTCAGACAGTCCGTGGCCGCAAAACTCAACACCTTCTCGATTTTCCAGGGGGGGGTCAAGTGCCCCCCCTTGCCCTATGGAGCGGATGCCCATGGCTTCTTTGATGCGACTGTCTTGTGACTTGTAGTGTGCCATAGAGTGTAAAAGTCTTGTGAAAGTCGCACCAGTGAGAACATTCTAAATAGGAAGGCTGATTTAATAAGATGAAAAGAAAAGCAATGCGGACACTGCAACAACCAATTAGAATACATCATATGCGCCCATTTACTGTAATAGGAAGAACCGGACCGGACCATGAACATTAACTGCGGCAGGGCGGACCTTCAGCGTGAAATCACACACCTAGTGCGTCATCTTCGCAAAACACTTTCCCATGCCTTGTTCATTCCACGACTTAGTTGGGGTAGGCGGTACACTTTGGTGGGGGTGGGTCAGCCACGCCTTGTGACCTTTGACCTCTGGGAACCTGTCTTCTGACCTTTGACCTCTGGGGGGAGGTCCCTGTTCCAATTCCTGAGTCCTAGCCTTTTTCATATATATATATATATATATATATATATATATATATATATATATATATATATATATATATATATATACACATACACACATATATATATATATATATACACACACACATATATATATTTTTTTTTGTATTCAATAAAAAGTTCTGCCCTTACGCGTTGCGTCCCTGTGAGTGATCTCCTTCTTTCCTTACGTTAGGTCCATTTATTGACCTCTGTTGCATGGACACCTTTATCTATATATATCTATCTATCTCTATATCTATATCTATATCTATATCTATATAATGTATATATTTTTTATTAAAACATTTTTATTATTCAATAAGTTGGCTTTTTAATATGTTTTTTTTTTCTATGTAATAAAAAAGATATTGATTCTTATCTGATACAATGTGTCAAATTCCAATTTAAATACCCTTAAAGTCCGCCTTAGTTCTTCAGACGCTGTGTTAAATATTTCGGGGGCGTTTGGTAAACCGCGTTCTGAACAATTTATCTTAATTTCCTTCTATTACTCCTTCAATTATATATATATATATATATATATATATATATATTTTGTATTCAATAAAAAGTTCTGCCCTTACGCGTTGCGTCCCTGTGAGTGATCTCCTTCTTTCCTTACGTTAGGTCCATTTATTGACCTCTGTTGCATGGACACCTTTATCTAGATCTATCTATCTATCTATCTAGATCTATATGAAGTATATATTTTTTATTTCATTTTTTTATTATTCAATAAGTTGGCTTTTTAATATGTTTTTTTTTCTATGTAATAAAAAAGATATTTATTCTTATCTGATACAATGTGTCAAATTCTAATTTAAATACCCTTAAAGTCCGTCTCAGTTCTTCAGACGCTGTGTTAAATATTTCGGGGGCGTTTGGTAAACCGCGTTCTGAACAATTTATCTTAATTTCCTTCTATTACTCCTTCAATTATATATATATATTTTTTTTGTATTCAATAAAAAGTTCTGCCCTTACGCGTTGCGTCCCTGTGAGTGATCTCCTTCTTTCCTTACGTTAGGTCCATTTATTGACCTCTGTTGCATGGACACCTTTATCTCTATCTATCTATCTACCTATGTATATATATCTATATAATGTATATATTTTTTATTTCATTTTTTTATTATTCAATAAGTTGGCTTTTTAATATGTTTTTTTTTTCTATGTAATAAAAAGATATTGATTCTTATCTAAAACAATGTGTCAAATTCTAATTTAAATACCCTTAAAGTCCGTCATAGTTCTTCAGACGCTGTGTTAAATATTTCGGGGGCGTTTGGTAAACCGCGTTCTGAACAATTTATATTAATTTCCTTCTATTACTCCTTCAATTACAGCCGGTAAAACCCTAGCAATAAATATTGGTACCCCTTTAATAAGGAACCCAATAGGTCAACCCCATTCTTGATGGTCTCTTCAATATACAGAAGGTAACCTATAGGAAATTACACTGCTGTCAGCCTGACAGTCACAATCAAGTCCGCGCTGGAAAAAGAACGGATTTGACCTTAGAGATTCTTTGCCGCTTGTGGAAAGTCTGATTTATTGGACCCCGTATTGATTTAAAAGCTGCTTTTTTTTTTCTTCTTTTTTTCCTTTTTTTTTTTACTCAAGAGCTAAAACATAAGTGATACTGAAGATTTTTTTTTTTTCAGGCCGCGTACGCCTGCGCCAAATCTTTGAAGGTCCTGCAAATGACATATATTTCATTTTTTTTTTTTTAATGCAATTGACTATTTTTGTTATAACAAGTTTCCAGAGAAATCAATTTATTCATTATGGACGGCAGTTTGTGTTCGGGGGAGGGTGACCCGACCTTGAACTGACTCGGAGGAAATTTAATTCTGGCTCTGATAAAATTACCGCTTTATGGAAGAGCGTCCAAAAAAAGGGACGCGACTGCGGGGAGAGAAAAAAGACGTGTTTATTGTAAGTGGTGCGTATTTATCAATGTGCCCGGAGGATGAGGAGGACCAGACGTGTGTCAGGATGTTAGTGCTGGAAAATGTATCCCAGACAGTCTTTTGTATCTCTCTGAGGTTTTATTGGTAAGATCTCTGTGCCAAGTTCCCGGGTTCGCACACCGGCTGTGCCCATTATGAGGGGTTCCCACCAGTGGCGGCTGGTGCTCAAAATTTTGTGTGTAGGGGGGGCAAACAAGCTGAAAAAAAAATCAATTGCAGCCACTGTGCCCATCAAACACAGTCACTGTGCCATCAAGTGCAGCCACTGTACCCACCAAGCGCAGCCACTGTGCCCACCAAGCGCAGCCACTGTACCCACCAAGCACAGCCACTGTACCCACCAAGCACAGCCACTGTGCCCATCAAGCACAGCAACTGTACCCATAAATTGCCACCACTGTTCCCCTACAAACGCAGTCATTGTGCCCATCAAGCGCAGCCACTGTGCCCGTTAAAAGTAGCCACTGTGCCCATCAAGCGCAGCCACTGTGCCCATCAAACGCAGCCACTGTGCCCATCAAGCGCAGCCACTGTGCCCGTTAAACGTAGCCACTGTGCCCATCAAGCGCAGCCACTGTGCCCATCAAACGCAGCCACTGTGCCCATTAAGCGCCGCCACTGTACAAATCAATTACCGGCAAAGAGAGAGGCGCCTCTCCTTGCCTTTTTTCTAGAAATCGGAACATGGTCTCTGTTCCCCTCTGATGGCAGCCCTGGAAGTGTTATACCTATCTCATTCTTAACACAGACTTTTTGATCAGTTTATCCTAAACTGTCATCTCCTGACTTTTGTCCCCACCTCCCGCTGCTTTGATAATTGATATTTATGCTGTATCTGACACTAGAAGTTTTTGTGTACCTATGCGCATTATTTACTTGTCTCTCCACAAATCAATTACCACCACTGTACCATCAAATGCAGCCACTGTACCCATCAATTGCTGCCACTGTGCCCCATCAATTGCCGCCACTGTGCCCCATCTGTTGCCGCTACTGTGCCCCATTAATTGCCGCTAATGTGCCCCATCAATTGCTGCCACTGTGCCCCATTGATTGCTGCTACTGTGCCCCATCAATTGCCGCTAATGTGCCCAATCATTGGTATCAGTGGGAGGAATAGTGTCCCATCATTGGTGTCAGTGAGAGGAATAGTGTCCCATCCTTGGTATCAGTGGGAGGAATAGTGTCCCATCATTGGTATCAGTGGGAGGAATAGTGTCCCATCATTGGTATCAGTGGGAGGAATAGTGTCCCATCATTGGTATCAGTGGGAGGAATAGTGTCCCATCATTGGTATCAGTGGGAGGAATAGTGTCCCATCATTGGTATCAGTGGGAGGAATAGTGTCCCATCATTGGTATCAGTGGGAGGAATAGTGTCCCATCATTGGTGTCAGTGGGAGGAATAGTGTCCCATCATTGGTATCAGTGGGAGGAATAGTGTCCCATCATTGGTGTCAGTGGGAGGAATAGTGTCCCATCATTGGTGTCAGTGGGAGGAATAGTGTCCCATCATTGGTATCAGTGGGAGGAATAGTGCCCCATCATAATTATAATAAGAAATAAATAATAATAAATAATGAATGATAATTATAATAAAAAATTAATAATAAACAAATAATAATTATAATAAAAAATAATAATAATTATAATAATAAGAAATAATAATAATAAGAAGAAATAATTAATAATTATAATAAGAAATACATAATAATAAATGATTAATAATAATTATAATAAAAAATAAATAAACTTGTTTTACCGCGGCGTACGCCAAAATCCCGAGCCGTACCCCCCTGTTTGAATAATTTAGTAAGCCGGTGTTGGCAGCTGCAGGTTGGGGATTTTGCTGTTACCGCCCCCCCCCCCTCCCCCGGGGGGATTCACACATTGAGGCTTCACAAATAAACATGGAGTCCTGCGGGAGTCGCACGCGAGATGCATGTTGGATGTTTGTTTGCATGTAAGAGCGTGAAGCAAAATAAAATAAAGATGTCATTAAATACCTTGGTTGCAGACAAATAAGCGGACGGGGACACCGGGGAGCTACAAATAGAAGACGGAGATGAGAATTGTGTGGGATGTGAAGCGCGATGGTCTCACAAGGAGCGGCGGCGCTCCCGCGGGCTTCGTAAACAGCGCTCACGTCGTCCTAATGAAGCGATAACAAAGGCTCCCCGCCGCAAACTCGACTGATTTCAAATATTATTCTTTTTATTCTGAATTATTGCGATAATTCCAACGATCCACGAACGTACAAGCGACCGTTGCATTTTTTTGTGGGGGGAATAGTGTCCCATCATTGGTGTCAGTGGGAGGAATAGTGTCCCATCATTGGTATCAGTGGGAGGAATAGTGTCCCATCATTGGTATCAGTGGGAGGAATAGTGTCCCATCATTGGTGCCAGTGGGAGGAATAGTGTCCCATCATTGGTATCAGTGGGAGGAATAGTGTCCCATCATTGGTTTCAGTGGGAGGAATAGTGTCCCATCATTGGTATCAGTGGGAAGAATAGTGTCCCATCATTGGTATCAGTGGGAGGAATAGTGTCCCATCATTGGTGTCAGTGGGAGGAATAGTGTCCCATCACTGGTGTCAGTGGGAAGAATAGTGTCCCATCATTGGTATCAGTGGGAGGAATAGTGTCCCATCATTGGTATCAGTGGGAGGAATAGTGTCCCATCATTGGTGTCAGTGGGAGGAATAGTGTCCCATCATTGGTGTCAGTGGGAGGAATAGTGTCCCCTCATTGGTGTCAGTGGGAGGAATAGTGTCCCATCATTGGTATCAGTGGGAGGAATAGTGTCCCATCATTGGTGTCAGTGGGAGGAATAGTGTCCCATCATTGGTGTCAGTGGGAGGAATAGTGTCCAAAAGGCCACATCCAGCCCATGATTGACAGTTGGGTTCCCAGTGTTCTATGTGGTTGGGTTCCCATTGTTCTATGTGGTTGGGTTCCCATTGTTCTATGTGGTTAGGCTTCTCGTGATCCTCCACGACACAGACGGAAATTAACGGCTTTATGCACCCAATGAAAAAAAAACAAATGAACCACTAGTCTTTAATAAATGTATAAAATAAATATTCTAAATAAAAGAATCCAATTTTCATTGCTGATTTCAGGAGCCGCATAAAAGGACGACTCGCCGGTTTCACGACCGCGGAAAATAAAAACGCCTTTTCATCATTTTCTGGCCCTTGCTGAAAAGCCTCTCCTGATCCGGACTCTTTATTATTAAATAATACTGGGAGCACTGGGGGGGGGGGGGTGACCGCCAGCAGCGGCCTCAACGCCAGCCAGCACAATGCGCGCCTCGCATCGCCTCACCAATTTTCTCATTCGCTCCTTCAGATTGCAGAAGGCGTAAGAGAAACGCGACCCGCCGGGGTCGGAGCGTCAGGAGGAGTTCAGAGGAGATTCGATTTGTATCTTCCCGTAATCCAAATGTGAAGCCGCACCAAAAAAAAATCCATGGAGTTAAAAGGCCGCCGATCGGCAGATATCGATATTTTTCCTGCAGTTTGCGAAGATTGCCGGGCGAGTTCATCATGGAAAACAAATATGTATAAAAACTCTCCTCCCCCCAACACAGGAATATTCTTTGGCCCGGATTCAGTAAGATTTGCGCATAAATTTCGTAAAGCGCATGCGCCATCGGGAAACTTTCCCGACGTGCATTGCGGCAAATGACGTCGCAAGGACGTCATTTGCTTCCGAGTGAACGTGAATGGCGTCCAGCACCATTCACGAATCACTTACGCAAACGGCGTGAAATTCAAATTTCACGACGTGGGAACGGCGGGTATACTTTAGCATTGGCTGCCCCTACTATTAGAAGGGGCAGCCTTACGCTAAAGACGCCGTACGGAAACTCCGTAACTTGCGTACGCAGGGCCCGCGCAACATTGTTAATCGGTGTTAGTATGCAATTTGCATACTATACACTGAGCACAATGGGAGCGCCCCCTAGCGGTCATCGCAAGAATGCAGCCTAAAATCTGCGTTGCATAAGAACCTTATGCCACGCAGATTTTAGGCTGCAGTCGGCGTTACAATGTTCCTGAATCAGGAGTATTCGTAACGCCGGAGCAAGTCAGCAATTGCGCTGTGTAACTATGGTTACGCAGGCGCAATTGCTCTCTGAATCTGGGCATTTGTTTATAGTGGACAAGAGATACTTTGTTTCATGTGAACTACTTGAAAACCAGCATTTTCCCGCCACTTTTTGTGGACAGCTTGGGGGGGGGGGTGCTCTCTCATTCCCCCTGCCAGGTTACGTGCTCAGATAAGGGTCTGTTATAGATTTTTGGGGGGAACCCCATGTCATTTTTTTTTTAATTACACGGGATTCCCCTTATCCATACCAGACCTGAAGGGCCTGATTTTAAATTTGGGGGGGACCATCACAGATTTTTAATTTTTTTTTTAATTTTTGTTCCCCGCACAAAATGTCATTTCTGAAGGAAAAAAAAGTCATTGAAAACTACTCGCGGCTATTAACCAATTGTCGGGTCCTGGCAATACAGATCAAAGTCATTGAAAAAAATGGCAGGGGTTCCCCTTAATATTCATACTAGACCCAAAGGGCCTGGTAATGGACTAGGAGGGGGGGGACCCCCTGCCAGGACCCGATAATTCATGAATAGCCGCAAGTGATTTCAAATGATTTTTTTTCCCTTCAGAAATTTCATTTTGTACAGGGACTGTTCTAAACACGGGAAACAAGCGCTACTTTACAGTCATACTATAGACACCCCCCCAGGTACGAAATTTAAAGGAATATTTCACCTTTATCACTGCTCCCGAAAAAACTGCCGTTTTTAAAACTTTTTTTTTGCATTGATACATGTCCCCTGGGGCAGGACCCGGGTCCCCAAACACGTTATTATGACAATAACTTGCATATGAACCTTTATAATGAGCACTTTTGATTTTTCATGTTCGTGTCCCATAGACTTTAACAGTGTCCGCGTCTTCGAACACATTTTTTGCCTGTTCGCATGTTCTGGTGCGAACCGAACTGGGGGGGGGGGGGTGTTCGGCTCATCCCTAATGGGCACTGCCCAAAGGCCCCAGGTGCATGGGGGGCCCCATGATAATCATACTTGCCAGCTGTCCCAGATTTGCTGGGACAGTCATGCTTTCACTAAGCTGTCCCGGGATGGCCGTGTCCTGAGCAGCGTCTCGGAAACCAGCACTGTGCCCTCCCGACCTACCCTGTACTGTGCCATTTTGCCTCACTCTGTACTTGTGCCCTATGGGCCAAATTCTTAAACGAGATAAGACGGCGTATCTCCAGATACGCGGTCGTATCTCTAAGTTGCACGATCGTATCTATGCGCCTGATTCTTAGAATCAGTTACGCATAGATTTCCCGTAGATCCGACTGGCGTAACTGTGTTACACCGTCGTATCGTAACTGCATATTTACGCTGGCCGCTAGGTGGCGCTTCCGTCGAATTCCGCGTTGAGTATACAAATTAGCTAGATACGCGAATTCCCGAACGTACGCCCGGCCGACGCAGTAAAGTTACGCCGTTTACGTTAGGCTTTTCCCGGTGTATAGTTACCCCTGCTATATGGTGGCATAAGTGTGGCGTAACAAAGTATGGCCGTTGTTCCCGTGTGGAAATTTTAAAAAGTTACGTCGTTTGCTTAAGTCGTCTGTGAATGGGGCTGGACGTCATTTACGTTCACGTCGAAACCAATGACGTCCTTGCGGCGTACTTTGGAGCAATGCACACTGGGAAATTCCACGGACGGCACATGCGCCGTTCGGGAAAAACGTCAATCACGTCGAGTCACAGTACATTTACATAAAACATGCCCCCTGATCCAAATTTGAATTAGGCGGGCTTACGCCGGCCGATTTTTCGCTACGCAGCCGCAACTTACGGAGCAAGTGCTTTGAGAATACAGCACTTGCCCGTCTAAGTTGCGGAGGCGTAACGTAAATCGGATACGTTACGCCGCCGCAAAGATACGCACTCCTACGAGAATCTGGCCCTATGTGTTGATTGGTCTTTGATTTACAGCATGTGTTCTCATCAGGTCCGGATTTACTCCCTTTGCTGCCCCAAGGCCGGGTCCTTCAATGCCCCCCCCTTCTCTATACACAATACAGGTCTCTTTCACTCTATGCTTCTCCCTAACACTATAGTCAATGCCAAGCTCCTCCCCTTTACACCTATAAATTATCTTATTGGTCTCTCCTAAAGCTCCTCCCATAAGCATAACAGACATCTGTCCCTAACTTCCAAGCCCCTCCCCTGTCACCATAATGAATATCAAGTCCCTCCCCTATCATTATAGTGAATGACAAGCTCCTCATCTGACTCTAGAACCCTCCCCTATACCTACACCCATATAGCAGGCTATTTCTCCCACACTAGTTCCCTCCCATAAATACAGGACGGCCCCTCCTCCAAGCCCCACCTCCTCTCACACTCAGGACACCAATGGCGGCACACACCTGCTGCAGACACTTAGTGACTTTGTTCATATAATCCTCTCCTGTCACTTGTATGGGGATTCCGGTCACTTGTACGGAGTGAACGGGAAGTCTACGGGGATTCTGGTCACTTGAATCTGAGGCATGTCTGCTCATCACACCCCCCCCCCCCCCCAGGGCGCAGCTCGCCTCTCGCCTCAGCTTCATAATTCCCGCCCATGCGTCATGACGTCAGCGGGACACCCACGTCCCGTCCACTGGTGACATCACGCTCTCCACCTTCCTGGTAGAAACAGAGGAAAGCGGCGGGGTGGGGCTGTGGGCGGGGCAGATGGGATGGAAGGGGGTGTGACCGTTCGGGGGACACAAAATCAGGTGCTGGGGAGGCGGAAAGCCACCAGGCAAAGAGGTGCCACGGTGTCGCCCCTGCACTCACTGCCGCCCCGAGGCCTGGCCTAGGTGGCCTTGTCTGGAATCCGTCCCTGGTTCTCATTGTTTAAAATAGATTTTATTGAAAGTACTAATCAATATATTTTTAATTCTATCAACTATTCATACTATAATTCTTCATCAGAGTAGGGGTGTAAATGATGGGAGACTGGTAGGGGCCCCAGTGTGTTACTTTGCCCAGGGGCCCATGATGTTATTAAGATGCAGATCACAGGCGCCTGAGTGCAAAAATGTTTCTGGTGCCTCCACATGGGCGTCGTCATTTTACTAACTCCTCCCCTTTACAAATGTTTCTATGGCAATGACTCAACCACAGAAATGCTCCCCCATGAAGTCTTCATTACCCTGGGATCCTTTCATGATCTCTTAACAATAAACAAAATACAGGAAGAGAAGCAGAGTACTTTATTGGGACCTGGAAAAGGGCCTCTGTGATGGACACAGAGAGGGCTTCTGTTAGAGGGTCTTTTAGATGTTCGGCGCCCCCACCTCTGCAGGTGCCTGGGTGCAATGCACCCTGTGCACCCTACCTAGGATCGGCCCTGTTAAGATGGCCCTGGTTGTAGGTTTCTACGTTGCAATCTGTTTCTTTAATTGTCTCTCACATCCATCATCTACCACATTCAACCATTAGGCCTCGTAAACTAAAATACTTTGTTTTGCATCGAATCGTAACCTCTATGAACCAATAGCAACAGCTCGGGATACCATAAATAAGCACTTAACCAGCTCACAGACATGACTTCACTACCGTGTGGTCTGACCCATTTTCGGATGGATCAAGCGATGATCTCACGTCTCAGGATGGAAGATAGACAGCCATTGACAAACAGTTCTCAAGGGGAACGTCAATCTCCATTGTGTGTGATAAGAAACCTCTCTGATAACCAGCCTCCAAAAAGAAGCGGCTACAGAAGGTTAGCAGGGATGACCTACAAATTTAAAGTAGCGCAGTGCCCCGGAGATTTTCTGCCATGGGGGGCGGCCATATCATGTTTGCCCCCAATTATCTCCATTCACGGAGGTCTTACCTTCATAGTCTATGGGAGATATGCATCTAGCAACGGGCCCTGCACTGTTACCCATCTGCGCTCACTGGCCAGCGGTGGGAGGCCCCTCATTGCTTGGCAGCCACTTTCTCTACCCTGATTGGCCAGTGAGCTCTGGACTTGTGATATGGTTATCTACATGACTCCTGTGCCCCGCACCTTAGCTTTCCTTGCCCTGCCTTGTCTTTGGATTGCCTCTGTTATGGCCCCCTGTTTGGATAATAAATATGCTTCTGAGCGTCACCTGCTCTGACCCTTGCATATGGAATATGCTACTGGTTGCCGACTTGCCCTGACATTTGCCTGGGTACTACTGAATATGCTTCTGATTGCTGCCTGCACTGACCATTGCCTGAATGTGACTTCTGCTACTGATTTCCACTAGCCCTTATCCTTGCTTGGATATGGATTATGCTACCGAGTGTCACTTGTCCTGACCCCTGCCTGGAATTGGATTATGCTACTGATTTCCACTAGCCCTAAATCTTGCCTGGATATGCTACTGATTGCCACCTGCCCTGACATTTGCCTCAGTATTACTGAATATGCTTCTGATTGCTGCCTGCACTGATCTTTGCCTGGATGTGACTTAAGCTACTGATTTCCACAAGTCCTGACCCCTGCCCGAATATGGATTATGCTACTGATTGCCACCTGCCTTGACCCCTGCCTGAATATAGATTATGCTAGAGTTGGTGCGGAGAGTGGGGAGCTGGTGCGGAAGAGCAGAACCCGGTGCGGATGAGAGGGAGCCAGTGCGGAGAATAGGGAGCTGGTGCAGATGAGCGGGAGCCGGTGCGGAGAGCGGGAACTGGTGCGAATAGCAGGAGCCGGTGCGGAGAGGGGGGAGCCAGTGCAAACTAGCAGGAGCTAGTGCGGAAAATAGGGAGCTGGTGCGGAAAGCGGGAGCCAGGGGCGGAGAGCGGGAGCATGGGGAGTCGGTGCGGATGAGCAGGAGTCTGTGCGGATGAGCAGGAGCCGGTGCGGAGAGTAGGAGCCAGTGCGGAGAATGGGGAGCCGGTGCGGATGAGTGGGAGCCGGTGCGGAGAGCGGGAGCCGGTGCGGAGAGCGGGATCCGGTGTGGAGAGCGGGAGCCAGTGGGGAGAGCGAGATCCGGTGTGGAGAGCGGGAGCCAGTGGGGAGAGCGGGAGCCGGTGCGAAGAGTGGGGAGCTGGTGTGGATGAGCGGGAGCCATTGTGGAAAGTGGGAGCCAGTGGTGGAAAGCAGGAGCCGGTGTGGAGAGTGGGAGGAAGTGCGGAGAATAAGGAGCCGGTGCGGATGAGTGGGAGCTGGTGCGGAGAGCGGGATCCGGTGTGGAGAGCGGGAGCCAGTGGGGAGAGCGGGAGCCAGTGGGGAGAGCGGGAGCCAGTGGGGAGAGCGGGAGCCAGTGGGGAGAGCGGGAGCCAGTGGGGAGAGCGGGAGCCAGTGGGGAGAGCGGGAGCCAGTGGGGAGAGCGGGAGCCAGTGCGGAAAGCGGGAGCCGGTGTGGAGAGTGGGAGGCAGTGCGGAAAATGGGGAGCCGGTGCGGATGAGTGGGAGCCAGTGCAGAGAGCGGGGAGCCGGTGCGGATTAGAGGGAGCCGGTGTAGGGAGCAGGAGCTAGTGTGGACAGCGGGAGCCGGTGCAGAGAATGAGGAGCCGGTGCGGATGATCGAGAGAGCAGTCTGAGAACCTACTGAGGCCGGCCTGTGCACCAGGGGGGCCGGAGGGGTGGGGTGGGGGAAGGCGGTAAGGGGGACAGGTCTGTTTGCCGCCCCCCTCCCCCCAAAATATCTAGCACCAGCCACCTGCTTTGAACTTCTTCTTTTTCTGGACTCAAATGTATTCTCAATTATTATTTTTTATCGTGAAACACCGATCACAACATATTAAGTTATAAAATAAGAAAAGATCGGGACCAATCATTGGTGAGCTGATAAACCAGTTTCCCTGCAACATAAAAATGGCCGCCTTCATTGGCTATGCAGGACAGGTAGACTCCAGCTGATGATCCCCCGATGCGCGGGTTGCAGGAGATGGGCCGGGTGCTGAGTCTGCAGATTTCGGCACAATGGCGTTATTATTACAGAAGGTTCCTGGGAGTCGATTGTCAGGCACTGACAGCTTCAGAATTCCATTACGGAGGCTCGGCTCTGACTCCTCTGCCTCTTGCTATTCTTTGTTGGGTATTTTTTTTTTTTTTTTTAAGGCTTTGCATTTTCTTTTCAGCAACAAGCGCGAGGCGTTGGAAGAGACGACGGGCGTGGGAAGTGAATGGCAGTCGGGCGCGGTCTTATTTATATAGTATTATTTGCTCAGCTGTACTATGAAGATTCCGATTTACAATAATAACCGAGAATTATGACTTCCGCGGCTCTGAGAAACGCGCCTCGTAGGAACTATGACTGAATCTGAGTGTCCGGGAATCAGTGACTCCGGGGGGCGAGCGTTTATTGATTCTGAGTCTTTGGCCCAGATTCACAGCCAAGATACGACAACGTATCTCCAGATACGCCGTCGTATCTCTGCGTTGCGCTGTCGTATCTATGCGACTGATTCTTACAATCAGTTACGCATAGATATCCATTAGATCCGACAGTCTCTTACGCCGTCGGATCTTAACTGCATTTTTTTTAACCGCTAGGTGGCGCTTCCGTCGAATTCCGAGTCGAGTATGCAAATTAGCTAGATACGCGAATTCCCGAACGTACGCGCGGCCGACGCAGTAAAGATACGACATTTACGTTAGGCTTTTCCCGGCATAAAGTTGCCCCTGCTATATGAGGCGCAGCCAATGTTAAGTATGGCCGTCGTTCCCGCGTCGAAATTTGAAAAAGTTACGTCGTTTGCGTAAGTCGTCCGTGAATGGGGCTGGACGTCATTTACGTTCACGTCGAAACCAATGACGTCCTTGCGGCGTACTTTGGAGCAATGCACACTGGGAAATTCCACGGACGGCGCATGCGCCGTTCCGCAAAAACGTCAATCACGTCGGGTCACAGTAGTTTAACATAAAACACGCCCCCCTAATCCAAATTTGAATTAGGCGGGCTTACGGCGGCCGATTTAGGCTACGCCGCCGCAACTTACGGAGCAAGTGCTTTGAGAATACAGCACTTGCCCATGTAAGTTGCGGAGGCGTAACGTAAATCGGATACGTTACGCCCGCACAATTTTACGCAGCTCTACGTGAATCCGGGCCTATGTGTTTATTGAATAATCTGACAGACTACCTGGAAGAATCCTTGGCCTCCGTCTTATATAAAGCCATAGGGCCAGGTCAGGTGAGCAATTCTGCTGCTGGCAGGATCACCCGAAAGATCAGTGCCGCCCCATCAGTCCATCAATGTTGCCTATCAGTGCCCACCAGTGCTGTCTACCAGTGCCCATCAATGCCGCCTATCAGTGCCTTTTAGTGTCCATCAGTGCCTCCTATCAGTACCCACCGGTGCTGTCTATCAGTGCTTATTAGTGTCCATCAGTGTCGCCTATCAGTAGCCATCAGTGCTGTCTATCAGTGCCCATCAATTCCGCCTATCGGTGTCCATCAATGCCGCCTATCAGTGGCCATCAGTGCTGTCTATCAGTGCCCATCAATTGGCCCGGGCAGAAAGAGGGGGAAAAGTGCCCGGTATTGAAGTGGTTAAAAATAAGATTTTCTTACCTGGATTTTAGCACTCTCTCTCTCCTCTCTCTCTCGCACTCTCTCTCCTCTCTCTCGCACTCTCTCTCCTCTCTCTCCTCTCTCTCGCACTCTCTCGCACTCTCTCTCCTCTCTCTCTCGCACTCTCTCTCGCACTCTCTCTCGCACTCTCTCTCGCACTCTCTCTCCTACTCTCTCTCCTACTCTCTCTCGCACTCTCTCTCGCACTCTCTCTCGCACTCTCTCTCCTCTCTCGCACTCTCTCTGTTTCTTTTCTCTCTCTCTCTCTCTCTCTGTTTCTTTTCTCTCTCTCTCTCTCTCTCTCTCTGTTTCTTCTCTCTCTCTCTCTGTTTCTTTTCTCTCTCTCTCTCTCTCTCTCTCTGTTTCTTTTCTCTCTCTCTCTCTCTCTCTCTCTCTCTCTCTCTCTCTGTTTCTTTTCTCTCTCTCTCTCTCTGTTTCTTTTCTCTCTCTCTCTCTCTGTTTCTTTTCTCTCTCTCTCTCTCCGTTTCTTCTCTCTCTCTCTCTCTCCGTTTCTTCTCTCTCTCTCTCCGTTTCTTCTCTCTCTCTCTCTCTCTCTCTCTCTCTCTGTTTCTTCTCTCTCTCTCTCTCTCTGTTTCTTTTCTCTCTCTCTCTCTCTGTGTTTCTTTTCTCTCTCTCTCTCTCTCTGTTTCTTTTCTCTCTCTGTTTCTTCTCTCTCTCTCTCTCTCTCTCTTTTTTTTCTATATATTTTATAGGACTAACTTTTCTCACTATACACAATATGTTGAGACATGGCCGGTCGGCGTGGGGGCGGGGAGATGGGCGGGATGCTGAAGACCCCCAACCTTTGTGATGTTGTATCTCTAAAGTCAAGAAGATCTGCCATGTTTTCCGTTTCTAGAAGACGGCGCGACTTCAATCTATAATTAGAGATTCTAATCAGCAGCCGATCGCACGCGCTCTTCTTTACAGGGAGGTCTTCGGGGATTGATGTCCCCAGCAGATAAAACAGAAGTGATGATGAAAATATTGCAGCAGGAGCCCCGGGAAAAAGTGACAGCGCTGCAAATGAGAGCGTTTCATAACTGTGCCGTGCTGAGAGTCTAGAGTAACAGAACTCAGAGACCCCCCCCCCCCCCACCGTGTTGCTAGGGGTGACAGCTGGCTAACAGTGGCGGCTGGTGCTCAAATTTTTTTTGGGGGGCGCAAACAAACGAAGAAAAAAAAACATCAATTGCCGCCACTGTGCCCATCAAACGCAGCCACTGTGCCATAAAATTGTCGCCACTGTGCCATAAAATAGTCGCCACTGTGCCATGCCATCAAACGCAGCCACTGTGCCATCAATTGTCGCCACTGTGCCATGCCATTGTCACCACTGTGCCCATCAATTGTTGCCACTGTGCCATTCCAAACGCAGCCACTGTGCCATGCCATTCTCACCACTGTGCCCAACAATTGTCGCCACTGTGCCATGCCATTGTCGCCACTATGCCATCAATTGTTGCCACTGTGCCCATCAATTGTCGCCACTGTGCCATGCCATTGTCGCCACTGTGCCATGCCATTGTCGGCCACTGTGCCATCAATTGTCGCCACTGTGCCATGCCAAACGCAGTCACTGTGCCATGTCATTGTCGCCACTGTGCCATCAATTGTCGCCACTGTGCCATGCCAAACGCAGCCACTGTGCCATGCCATTGTCGCCACTGTGCCCATCAATTGCCACCAGTTTGCCCCTAAAATGACGCCAGATTGCGCCCCCCCGCGCCTGGCACTTACCTTTCTCGGTCAGCCATCCTCGGCGGGAGAAGACATCGAGGGACGTGGAAGGACTAGGAGGATGGCTGACTTCCAGAAAGGTAAGTGCCGGGCGGTGGCGGGCATTTTACAGAGCACAGCGGAGACAATGGGCACAGTGGGGAAACTTGGGCACAGTGGCGGCAATTAAAGGGCACAATGACATCAATGGGCACAGTGTCGACAATTAAAGGGCACAGTGGTGACAATTGATGGGCACAGTGGCTGCGTTTGATGGCATGGCACAGTGGTGACAAATGATGGCACAGTGGCTGCGTTTTATGGCATGGAACAGTGGCGACAATTGATGGGCGCAGTGGCTGCGTTTGATGGCATGGCACAGTGGTGACAATTGATGGCACAGTGGCTGTGTTTGATGGCATGGCACAGTGACTGCATTTGATGGCATGGAACAGTGGTGATAATTGATGGCACAGTGGCTGCGTTTGATGGCATGGCACAGTGGTGATAATTGATGGCACAGTGGCTGCGTTTGATGGCATGGCACAGTGGTGACAATTGATGAGCACAGTGGCTGCGTTTGATGGCATGGCACAGTGGTGCGAATTCATGGCAAACTGGCGGTGTTTGATGGCATGGCACAGTGACTGCATTTGATGGCATGGAACAGTGGTGACAATAGATGGCACAGTGGCTGCGTTTGATGGCATGGCACAGTGGTGCGAATCGATGGCACAGTGGCTGTGTTTGATGGCATGGCACAGTGACTGCATTTGATGGCATGGAACAGTGGTGATAATTGATGGCACAGTGGCTGCGTTTGATGGCATGGCACAGTGGCAACAATTGATGGGCACAGCGGCTGCGTTTGATGGCATGGCACAGTGGCGACAATTGATGGCACAGTGGCTGCGTTTGATGGCATGGCACAGTGGCTGCGTTTGATGGTATGGCACAGTGGTGATAATTGATGGCATGGTGGCTGCGTTTGATGGCATGGAACAGTGGTGACAATTGATGGCACAGTGGCTGCGTTTGATGGCATGGCACAGTGGTGACAATTGATGGCACAGTGGCTGCGTTTGATGGTATGGCATAGTGACTGCATTTGATGACATGGCACAGTGGCGACAATTGATGGGCACAGTGGCTGCGTTTGATGGCACGACACAGTGGTGACAATTAATGGGCACAGTGGCTGCGTTTGATGGCATGGCACAGTGGTGACAATTGATGGCACAGTGGCTGCGTTTGATGGCATGGCATATGGACTGTATTTGATGGCATGGCACAATGGCGACAATTGATGGGCACAGTGGCTTGCGTTTGATGGCATGGCACAGTGGTGCGAATTGATGGCACAGTGGCTGCGTTTGATGGCATGGCATAGTGACTGTATTTGATGGCATGGCACAATGGCGACAATGGATGGGCACAGTGGCTTGCGTTTGATGGCATGGCACAGTGGTGCGAATTGATGGCACAGTGGCTGCGTTGGATGGCATGGCACAGTGGCTGCATTTGATGGCATGGCACAGTGGTGACAATTGATGGGCACAGTGGCTGTGTTTGATGGCATGGCACAGTGGTGACAATTGATGGCACAGTGGCTGTGTTTGATGGCATGGCGCAAATTGATGGCACAGTGGCTGCATCTGATGGGCACAGCGAGGCTTTTTTCGTTTGCGCCCCCCCAAAAACTTTGAGCACCAGCCGCCACTGTTCTGATCTCAAGGATGATGGTACCTACGTTCACCATAGTATTTACATACTTCAGAGGCTCTCATTCATATCTATCACAGTACAGAAGAGGAAACAAATGTGTATTTCTGTATCATGCACAATGTTGCAAAGTGTAACTAATTCACTAATAACATTGAAAATATTTGTTTTACTTATACAAAGCAGAGGAGAAGGAATCCCCTCCAAAATAAATAGTCCCAGTTCCCAATAAAGATTTTTTTTTTATATATTGGAATTGAAATGAACATTTTGAGAAAAAAATGAGAAACATTTAAAAAAAATAAAAATTCTGTATCATGCCAGAAGGAAGCGCGGCTTCCTGGCCTCCAGATTCCGGCACCGTTGTATAACAAACACACTTTTCTTACAATCCAACTGGGAAATGCATTTTTTTTTTCGTATCCATAAAGTGTGCGCATTATCAAAAGTGACATGTTAAAAAAAAAAAATTAAAGATTTATAGGGCTTTTGTTGTTCTGAAAAAAGGCAGAGCCTGTAAAAAAAAAAAAAAAATGACACGTTTCCGAAGCGCCGGAGCATTCACTCATGCGCCGCGGCTAATCCACAGGCAATCTCACCAGCCCGTCGATCTCTAAACACAAAGAGAGAACAATTCCGCCTCGACGTCTTTATCTGTGTTTAATTGTCTTTGTCAGTTTTTTAGCACTCCACGCTTTTTGTGTGTACGCAAGAGTTACATAAGATCCCCCAAGGAAAATGGAATAGAGGAATGGAATAAAGAGATTTCTATAGTGAAAAATCTAAAGTTCTAATTTTAAAGGTTTATATGCAAGTTATTTTCATAAAAAGTGTTTGGGGACCTGGGTCTTGCCCCAGGGGAGTGTTTGGGGAACCGGGTCCTGCCCCAGGGGAGTGTTTGGGGAGCCGTGTCCTGCCCCAGGGGAGTGTTTGGGGACGCGGGTCCTGCCCCAGGAGAGTGTTTGGGGACCCGGGTCCTGCCCCAGGAGAGTGTTTGGGGACCCGGGTCCTGCCCCAGAGGAGTGTTTGGGGACCCGGGTCCTGCCCCAGGGGGGTGTTTGGGGAACCGGGTCCTGCCCCAGGGGAGTGTTTGGGGACCCGGGTCCTGCCCCAGGGGGGTGTTTGGGGACCCGGGTCCTGCCCAAGGGGAGTGTTTGGGGACCCGGGTCCTGCCCCAGGGGAGTGTTTGGGGACCCGGGTCCTGCCCCAGGAAGTGTGTTTGGGGACCCGGGTCCTGCCCCAGGGGGAGTGTTTGGGGACCCGGGTCCTGCCCCAGGTGGAGTGTTTGGGGACCCGGGTCCTGCCCCAGGGGAGTGTTTGGGGACCCGGGTCTTGCCTCAGGGGCATGTATCAATGTAAAAAAAAGTTTTAAAAACTCCAGTTTTTTCGAGAGTAGTGATTTTAATAATGCTTAAAGTGAAACAATATAAGTGAAATATTCCTTTAAATTTCGTACCGGGGGGTGTCTATAGTATGCCTGTAAAGTAGCGCATGTTTCCCGTGTTTAGAACTGTCCCTGCACAAAATGTAATTTCTAAAGGAAAAAAAGTCATTTAAAACTACTCGCGGCTATTCATGAATTGTCGGGTCCCGGCAATACAGATCAAAGTCATCGAAAAAAAAAACGCATGGGTTCCCCCCACCCCCCCAGTCCATTACCAGGACCTTTGGGTCTGGTATGAATATTAACCACTTAGGACCCGGATCATTGTGCAGGTTAAGGACCTTGCCCCTTTTTGCAATTGGGCACTGCAACGCTTTAACTGTTAATTGTGCGGTCGTGCGACGTGGCTCCCAAACAAAATTGGTGTCCTTTTTTCCCCACAAATAGCTTTCTTTTGGTGGTATTTGATCACCTCTGCGGTTTTTATTTGTTGCGCTATAAACAAAAATAGAGCGACAATTTTGAAAAAAAAGCAATATTTTTTACTAGAGGCGGGCGCCTGTTGCTCCACCAGATGACACATTGGCGGCGCGGAAGGAGATGGCGGATCGGTGGCATCTTTTGATTTTATTAGCTCATTTATTCAAGTTGCATTTCACCGCATCTCTAATGACACTCTAGTTCTTGGAAATTAAAGAATAAGCACGACGACGTGTCAACGTGACACAAGCTCATTATAACTTCAAGACGCAGGAAAATAATAATAAGGATTAGGAGGCAACGGCGATGAGAAGTGCAGAAATTTCTCCCGGGTAATTAGAAAGAGACACTAGAGGAAGCTCAACAATTATTCCGACTAGATACCTGAATTTCCACGTGCTGGTGGAGAGGACTCTGGAAAATTTCACTTTTCGGCACAGTCAGTGGGGAACCAAAACACCTTCCAGTGCCACCATATCACTCCCAATGCCTCCATTATGTCTCCCAGTGCCACCATGTCACTCCAGTGCCACCATTATGTCTCTCAGTGCCATCATATCACTCCAGTGCCTCCATCATGTCTCTCAGTGCCACCATGTCACTCCAGTGCCTCCATCATGTCTCTCAGTGCCACCATGTCACTCCAGTGCCTCCATCATGTCTCTCAGTGCCACCATGTCACTCCAGTGTCTCCATTATGTCTCTCAGTGCCACCATATCACTCCAGTGCCTCCATTATGTATCCCAGTGCCACCATGTCACTCCAGTGCCTCCATTATGTCTCTCAGTGCCACCATGCCACTCCAGTGCCTCCATTATGTCTCCCAGTGCCTCCGTTATGTCTCCCAGTGCCACCATGTCACTCAAGTGCCACCATTATGTCTCCCAGTGCCACCATGTCACTCAAGTGCCACCATTATGTCTCCCAGTGCCACCATGTCACTCCAGTGCCTCCATTATGTCTCCCAGTGCCACCATGTCACTCCAGTGCCTCCATTATGTCTCCCAGTGCCATCATGTCACTCCAGTGCCTCCGTTATGTCTCCCAGTGCCACCATGTCACTCCAGTGCCTCCTTTTATGTCCCCCAGTGCCAACATGTCACTCAAGTGCCGCCATTATGTCTCCCAGTGCCACCATGTCACTCCAGTGCCTCCATTATGTCTCCCAGTGCCACCATGTCACTCCAGTGCCGCCATTGTCTTTCAGTGCCACCATGTCACTTCAGTGCCTCCATTATGTCTTCCAGTGCCACCATGCCACTCCAGTGCCTCCATTATGTCTCCCAGTGCCACCATGTCACTCCAGTGCCCCCGTTATGTCTCCCAGTGCCACCATGTCACTCCAATGCCTTCATTATGTTTCTCAGTGCCACCATGTCACTCCAGTGCCTCCATGTTTCCCAGTGCCACCATGTCACTCCAGTGCCTCCTTTATGTCCCCCAGTGCCAACATGTCACTCAAGTGCCTCCTTTATGTCCCCCAGTGCCAACATGTCACTCAAGTGCCGCCATTATGTCTCCCAGTGCCACCATGTCACTCCAGTGCCTCCATTATGTCTCCCAGTGCCACCATATCACTCCAGTGCCCCCGTTATTTCTCCCAGTGCCACCATGTCACTCCAGTGCCTCCGTTATGTTCCCCAGTGCAAACATGTCACTCAAGTGCCGCCATTATGTCTCCCAGTGCCACCATGCCACTCCAGTGCCTCCATTATGTCTCCCAGTGCCACCATGTCACTCCAGTGCCTCCATTATGTCTCCCAGTGCCACCATATTACTCCAGTGCCTCCATTATGTCTCCAGTGCCACCATGTCACTCCAGTGCTTCCATTATGTCTCCCAGTGCCACCATGTCACTCCAGTGCCTCCATTATGTCTCCCAGTGCCACCATGCCACTCCAGTGCCTCCATTATGTCTCCCAGTGCCACCATGTCACTCCAGTGCCTCCATTATGTCTCCCAGTGCCACCATGTCACTCCAGTGCCTCCATTATGTCTCCCAGTGCCACCATATCACTCCAGTGCCCCCGTTATTTCTCCCAGTGCCACCATGTCACTCCAGTGCCTCCGTTATGTTCCCCAGTGCAAACATGTCACTCAAGTGCCGCCATTATGTCTCCCAGTGCCACCATGCCACTCCAGTGCCTCCATTATGTCTCCCAGTGCCACCATGTCACTCCAGTGCCTCCATTATGTCTCCCAGTGCCACCATATTACTCCAGTGCCTCCATTATGTCTCCAGTGCCACCATGTCACTCCAGTGCTTCCATTATGTCTCCCAGTGCCACCATGTCACTCCAGTGCCTCCATTATGTCTCCCAGTGCCACCATGTCACTCCAGTGCCTCCATTATGTCTCCCAGTGCCACCATATCATTCCAGTGCCCCCGTTATTTCTCCCAGTGCCACCATGTCACTCCAGTGCCTCCATTATGGCCACCATGTCACTCCAGTGCCTCCATTATGTCTCCCAGTGCCACCATGTCACTCCAGTGCCTCCATTATGTCTCCCAGTGCCACCATATCACTCCAGTGCCTCCATTATGGCCACCATGTCACTCCAGTGCCTCCATTATGTCCTTCCAGTGCCACCATATCACTCCAGTGTCACCATTATGTCCCCCATTGATAGTGCTTTTCTTCTTTCTCCATCCACTTGAAAACTGGATTTAAAACCAACTACAGTCTGCCTAGGGAACCACAGAGACCCAGTGATGTCATATAAGGTATGTAATGGGGAACAGAAAGGTTTTCTTAAAAAAAATGTCATGATCATGTTGATTAAGGAAGCAAACTAAAAACAGACTAAGCTTTAGTGTTCATATACTGAATATTGTAGTGACCCCCCCATCTGATCAGAATACACAATTCCTCACTATGGCGGTCCTTTAAGATTTCGATTCGGAGAGAAAATTGTATCGAAAAATAATGTTTTCAGAATGTTTAACTTCAAAAAACAACATCTCTGAAGGCCGCGTCCGTTGTGTGTGAAACGCGCGGCGCCGTGGAAAGCGGGAGCTGTAAATTGGCTCGGCGGACGGAGCGACTCGGCTCGCCAGAGACCCGAAATGTTTTTCTTGCCTCCAAACCCCCCGGAGGAAAAGAGCTTCACTCCGACTTGTCAAAGCGTCTCCTTCAAAGACTGCCACCCGGAGACCTAATTCCCCGCTCACTCCGTACAAACAACGATATCCAGGGACGCCGCGTCTTCCTCCTCCACAACCGCGTCCGATGACATTCAACTCAGCGAGATACAGGAGCAGGAAACGCCGAGAAGACAAGCGAGTCGTTCTCCCGAAAACTCCTTCTGATCCGCGCGGGGCCGTCACTCATCCAAATATACTTTTTGTTATTGCTTCCTCGGGAGCCAGGGCCGATCCTAGGGTCACAGAAATATTTCTGGCGCCCCCACATGGGCGTGGTCGTCTTACTAACTCCTCCCCTTTACACATGTTTCCATGGCTACAACTCAAACACAGAGATGCTCCCCTAAGAAGTCTTCATTAGTGTCCCCCATCAGAGCCTCCCACAGAAGGTGTCCCCCATCACAGCCCCCCCATCAGGTGTCCCCCATCAGAGCCTCCCACAGAAGGTGTCCCCCATCACAGCCCCCACAGCAGGTGTCCCCCATCAGAGCCCCCCACAGCAGGTGTCCCCCATCAGAGCCCCCCACAGCAGGTGTCCCCCATCAGAGCCCCCCCACAGCAGGTGTCCCCCATCAGAGCCCCCCACAGCAGGTGTCCCCCATCAGAGCCCCCCACAGCAGGTGTCCCCCATCAGAGCCCCCCACAGCAGGTGTCCCCCATCAGAGCCCCCCACAGCAGGTGTCCCTCATCAGAGCCCCCCACAGCAGGTGTCCCCATCAGAGCCCCCCCCCCCCCCACAGCAGGTGTCCCCATCAGAGCCCCCCCCCACAGCAGGTGTCCCCCATCAGAGCCCCCCCACAGCAGGTGTCCCCCATCAGAGCCCCCAACATCAGGTGTCCCCATCAGAGCCCCCCACAGCAGGTGTCCCTATCAGAGCCCCCCACAGCAGGTGTCCCTTTTCAGAGCCCCCCACAGCAGGTGTCCCCCATCAGAGTCCCCCCCAGCAGGTGTCCCCCATCAGAGCCCCCCAGCAATTCCCCCCCATCAGAGCCCCCCCACATCAGGTGTCCCCATCAGAGTCCCCCCACAGCAGGTGTCCCCCATCAGAGCCCCCCACAGCAGGTGTTCCCCATCAGAGCCCCCCACAGCAGGTGTCCCCATCAGAGCCCCCCACATCAGGTGTCCCCATCAGAGCCCCCCCACAGCAGGTGTCCCCCATCAGAGCCCCCCACAGCAGGTGTCCCCCATCAGAGCCCCCCACAGCAGGTGTCCCCCATCAGAGCCCCCACAGCAGTTGCCCCCATCAGAGCCCCCCCACAGCAGGTGTCCCCCATCAGAGCCCCCCCACAGCAGGTGTCCCCATCAGAGCCCCCCACAGCAGGTGTCCCCATCAGAGCCCCCCACAGCAGGTGTCCCCCATCAGAGCCCCCCACAGCAGGTGTCCCCCATCAGAGCCCCCCACAGCAGGTGCCCCCACAGCAGTTGCCCCCATCAGAGGTGCCCCCAGAGCAGTTGCCCCCATCAGAGCCCCCCCACAGCAGGTGTCCCCCATCAGAGCCCCCCCACAGCAGGTGTCCACATCAGAGCCCCCCAGCAGTTGCCCCCATCAGAGCCCCCCCCAGCAGGTGTCCCCCATCAGAGCCCCCCAGCAATTCCCCCCCATCAGAGCCCCCCCACATCAGGTGTCCCCATCAGAGCCCCCCCCACAACAGGTGTCCCCCATCAGAGCCCCCCACAGCAGGTGCCCCCATCAGAGCCCCCCACAGCAGGTGTCCCCATCAGAGCCCCCCCCACAACAGGTGTCCCCCATCAGAGCCCCCCACAGCAGTTGCCCCCATCAGAGCCCCCCACATCAGGTGTCCCCCATCAGAGCCCCCCACAGCAGGTGTCATCAATGCAGCCTCACCAGTGCCAATCTATGCAGCCTCACCAGCGCCCAACAAGCTTATCACAGTGTGCATTAGAAGCTGCGGCAAAACGGAGAGAGATGACAGACCTTCATTTCCTGGCTGGAGGACGTCCAGCATCATCTAGCTCTTCCATCCCTCAGCCTGACTGTCCATGGCCCGCCCCTTTTATTCTTTGGATTTCGGGTCTGTCAATCATGGAGGGTCAGCATGACACGTGGGTGTTACTCAGGGTGATCTACATGCCTAGGAAGCCTTACTTCTCCAAGTCATTTTCATATTCGCGCAAACTCCTCCCATGAGCCGTCCCCCTGCTTGTATCAGGACTGAGGACTACTGAAGTAGGGTGCTTCCAGGAGGCTATGTACAGCAATCCTGCCGGCCCCTCCCACCAGCCACGATCTGCCTGCCTTGCATAGAAAAGCACAGAGACCCAGTGATGACATCACTGAACCTAAAATAATATATGTAATGAAAGCAGAAAGGTGTGATTTACTGATAAAGGGGTCAGGAGGGGCCTCATCCATATCGGAAAAAGGACCATCGTGAAGATTGGAAGGCTGCATTCCATTCCTGGGAAGGAGGTGAATATAGAGATTCCAAAGTATCCGATCTGTTTCCATACCGAAGGTTCTGATTGGCTGAGGAAACCCGCCTTGGGACCTCCACTTTAGTTTATAATTATCAGTCGGCTTCCTTTTAATTACACTAATTCTGGCCACAGGCTAAACATCTTCTAATTATCATATCACTGGATGGAAATTACGAGTTTGCAGAAAAAAATAACCCACTAATTACGTTTCACGATGACAGGAAATCTTTCTCATGAAGGGAAAGGAAGTTCCAGCTAATGGTTCACCCATGACTGACGGATCGCCGGGGATCGGCAACGCAGAATCGTCCTGCACCTTTCCTGCATCGTGCCGGGGGGGCTGGAGTGGGATGGGATATGGTGGGATGAGGCGTGATTGGTTAGGATGGAATAGGATAGAGTGGGTGGGATGGGGTGGGATGGGATGGGATAGGTTGTGGTGGGGTGAGATAGAGTGGGGTGGTGTGTGGTGGGGTGTGATAGGTTGTGATGGAGTGGGGTAGGATGAGATAGAGTGGGGGGGTGGAGTGGGATGGGATATGGTGGGTAAGGTGGGATGAGGCGTGATGGGGTAGGTTGTGGTGGGATGGGATAGAATGGCTGGGGTGGAATAGGTTGGGGTGGGGTGTGATAGGTTGTGATGGAGTGGGGTAGGATGAGATAGAGTGGGGGGGTAGGGTGGGATGGGATATGGTGGGATAGGGTAAGGTGGGAGGAGGCGTTGATGGGGTAGGTTGTGGTGGGGTGGGATAGAAAGGGATAGAATGGGTGGGATAGGTTGTGATGGAGTGGGGTAGGATGAGATAGAGTGGGGGGGGTGGAGTGGGATGGGATACGGTGGGTAAGGTGGGATGAGGCGTGATGGGGTAGGTTGTGGTGGGATGGGATAGAATGGCTGGGGTGGAATAGGTTGGGGTGGGGTGTGATAGGTTGTGATGGAGTGGGGTAGGATGAGATAGAGTGGGGGGGTAGGGTGGGATGGGATATGGTGGGATAGGGTAAGGTGGGAGGAGGCGTTGATGGGGTAGGTTGTGGTGGGGTGGGATAGAAAGGGATAGAATGGGTGGGATGGGGTGGGATAGAGGTTGTTATGGAGTGGGGTAGGATGAGATAGAGTGGGGGGGTGGAGTGGGATGGGATATGGTGGGATAGGGTAAGGTGGGAGGAGACGTGATGGGGTAGGTTGTGGTGGGATAGGTTGTGGTGGGGTGGGATAGAAAGGGATAGAATGGGTGGGATGGGGTTGAATGAAGTGGGATGGGGTGGGATAGAGTTGGGTGGATAAAATGGGATATGGTGGGATAGAGGAGGGTGGGATGAGGTGTGATGGGGTAGGTTGTGGTGTGGTGGGGTGTGATAGGTTGGGATGGGATAGAATGGGTGGGATAGAATGGGTGGGATGGGATAGAAAGGGATAGAATTGGTGAGATGGGGTTGAATAAAGTGGGGTTGGATGGAATCGGGTGGATGGGATGGGGTATGATAGGACAAGGTGGAATATTCGCCTATCAGTGCGCGGCAGTCCAGGACGTTTCCTTCTTTCCTTAAACGGGAAGTGACGTTGTGACGCCGTGATGCTGGGACGTCGTGACGCCGCTTCTGTGTTTACACTGAAGAGACTGGATTGAAGCCGTATTTCAGTCTCTCGCTGGGCACTGGAGGCGGCGGATTACCGACTGGGTCTCCCGGTGGGACGGGAGGCCCGGTAAAAGTGGTGGAGGCGGCGGGAGAGAGAGGGGGGGGAAGTCCCCTCCCGCTCCTCCGGGATAACAACTAATCGGTTTTTAGCCGCGTTGGTTGGAAAGACAATCGCCGGCTGTAAAAAAAAATTACCGGGATGATGCCTGCAGCTGCGTGCATCAGCCCAGTATATCCCCTGAAAGCCGAGGACGCATATGTGCGTACGATCGGCGGCAAAGAGATAATAATTTAGCCCTTGTGGTGGTGGGGGGAACTGCAAGGATTTTTTATTTATTTTTTTTCGCCTGAAAATGGGCCCTAAATGCCGATCTAATCCAATATTTATTGCGTTCTGGATCCCTGCTGGCTAGAACTGGAGGAATGTTGTCCCCAATAGCATACATATACAGTATATATATATATATATATATATATATATATATATATATATAAAATATCAGATGCCAGAGGGGTGTGACCATATGTTAACAGTAAATATAAGCAGACAATTTTCGCACCTATATGTGTCAAAAAACAAATCCAATGCTACAAATAATCCTTGAAATACACTTGATAAATATTACACATATAATAATAAATATACCAAAGCAAGCCTGAGGGGAATAAACCCTCAAGGCTCATTCACACCAGCCGGTGCGCGTCACGGCGTGCATTGCGCTCGCTTTTTTTTTTCCCTTTAAAAAAAACCTTATTTAAAATTTCACTTTGTGTAACGTAGACGGCGGGGGGGGGGGGGGCACCTGTTCTATCCAGCTCGTGCCTCTACCCTATTGTGGGTCTTGGGTCGGGCTCTACCAGCAAGCCCCCATTTTCAGTTGGCGAGCACACAAAAAAAAAGGTGATACTTTTGAGAGATTTGCATTGTGTGTTGTATGGTCCTGAGGAAGCTATTAAATAGTGAAACACGTTGACAAGCCAGCCCACCCTAATGAGTAATATACTGGGGGACAGACTAACCTGGGAGGATTCCGCTCTCCGGGGGGTCTTCTTCCATCTTCTCTGCTCTCCGCTGTCAGCTCGGCGCTCCCCGGTTCTTCTCCCGCTCGCTCTCCGGTGCCTTCTCCGGGGGCTGGCCGCCGCGATCTTCTTTTAAACTCTCTTACTAGCGGCGGCGCAGCCCGTTCTTCTTTGCCGTCTTCCGCCTTCTTCTTTTCTTCAGATGTTGATGCATTGCTTCTTCCCGCTGTAATGCCGGGTGTCCGGTGCGTGATGATTTATATTCGCCTCTTATGGCGTCACAGTCCCATCATGCTCCGGGACCCACGTTGGGATTACAGCGGGAGGAAGCGACGCGTCAACATCTGAAGAAAAGAATAAAGGCGGAAGACGGCAAAGAAGAGCGGGCTGCGCCGCCGATAGTAAGAGAGCTAAAAAGAAGATAGCGGCGGCCAGCCCCGAAGAAGGCACTTGTAAGGAAAGGACGGAGTGTCAGGGAAATGTCCGTAGTAGAAGTACTGGCAATCTTGCCAGTAGAAGAAATGGCCAGAGAAGAAGTACTGGCAATCTTGCCAGTAGAAGAAATGGCCATAGGAGAAGTACTGGCAATCTTGCCAGTAGATGAAATGGGAGCCATAGGCTCATCATGTGACAGGAAGATCCTTCCTGATGCCTATTTAAAGAGAGCTCTGACCATCAGGCAGTGCTGACTGGTCTTCAGCTTGTACCCTGATACCCTGAATCTTGCTGTTACCTTGCTGATCTCCTGTTGCTGAACCTGGCTTGCCCTGACCCCGTTCCTGAACTCTGTTATCCCCTGACTACTGGTTTCTGATCCTGGCTATTCACCTGACGCTGCTACCGCCTGCTGCTTGGTACCTCGCTGCCCGCCTTCCACTTGACCCGGCTTTCTGTATGACCCTGCATCTGCTTCCAGTGCTGAGCCCTGGCAACCCCCCAGTGTCTGCGACTTGCTCCTGCGACTTCCTGCAACTTCCTGCTACAAGTCTTCCAGGAACTACACCTCTTCTGATATCCAGTGTCGCTGCTCCCGCGGAGTGCCTCCTACTCATCCTGGCTCGCACCTCCCGCTACTGCTGTCGGAGTCTTCATCTGCAGGCACTCGTGTTCCTCCTGTCCCTCGGTGTCCTCTGTTTCATCTCCAGCGGTGCCAGGGCGGGAGATACAAGAGAGGCCGACCTCGTCATCTCAGTCTCCCATCAGGTACGTGACAGCACTGGAGAGTGAGCGGGAGAAGAACCGGGGAGCGCCGAGACAACAGCGGAGAAGACCCCCCGGAGAGTGGAGAAGACCCCCGGAGAGTGGAGAAGACCCCCCGGAGAGTGGAGAAGACCCCCCGGACAGTGGAGAAGACCCCCCGGACAGTGGAGAAGACCCCCCGGACAGTGGAGAAGACCCCCCGGACAGTGGAGAAGACCCCCGGACAGTGGAGAAGACCCCAGGAGAGTAGAGAAGACCCCCAGAGAGTGGAGAAGCCCCCAGGAGAGTGGAGAAGACACCCGGAGAGTGGAGAAGACCCCCCCGGAGAGCCGAGAAGACCCCCGGAGAGTGGAGAAGCCCCCAGGAGAGTGGAGAAGCCCCCAGGAGAGTGGAGAAGCCCCCAGGAGAGTGGAGAAGACCCCCGGAGAGTGGAGAAGCCCCCAGGAGAGTGGAGAAGCCCCCAGGAGAGTGGAGAAGACCCCCGGAGAGTGGAGAAGCCCCCAGGAGAGTGGAGAAGACACCCGGAGAGTGGAGAAGACCCCCCCGGAGAGCGGAGAAGACCCCCCCAGAGAGCGTAGACGACCCCTGGAGCTGACTAATAAATTATTTTAAAACCCTGTGTTGTGTGTTTATTTTCTTTTACATTTTGCCTCCAGGTGAATGGGTAGGGGTACGATGTACCCCATATTCATTCACCTAGGATAAGGGGCCGGTATCTAGGGGCTTCCAGATTCCAATAAGCCCACAGACCCTGACAACCAACGGCCATGGCCTTATCAACACAGGACAGGGTACTTTGGGGTGGGGGGGGGCCGCAGGTTGAGGGCATGCGGCCTGGTACAGCTCAGGAGGGGGTGGCGCTCGCTCGTGCCAACTCCTTTCCTGACCGGCCGGGCAGCGTCCTTGGATACGGGTCTGGAATGGATTGTGGGGGGACCCCCACGCCGTTTTTTTTGGCGTAAGGGGGTCTCCTTGCAATCCATGCCAGACCTAAGGGTCTGGTATGCCCCTGGGGGGGAACCCATGCCGTTTTTTTATTCAAAATTTGGCGTGGAGTTCCCCCTCGTGATTCATACCAAACGCCGCGGCTAGAATTGGCGGGAATCCAAGTCGGAACCCCCGTCGCCGAAATGTCGGCACCCTGTCGCCGAGAATCAGCGCGATGCCGTCGTGCACGGAAACACATTCTCGGCGACAGGTATTGTACATGCCAATAAACTGCCGAGCGCTTCTATTTCGCGCCGCAATAATCATTCTTCAAAAGCGAAGCTCGGAGCGATCAGTAACCTCATCTGATGATTCATTTATTTTTTTCCACAAAGCTAAAAAATTTATATCGTATTCTAAAAAATTATCCCTAAAATAAAAAATAAAAAAAACACAATACTTTACCCGTTTACGACGAGGCACTAAAAACAGCCAAGTTAGGCGTTTACAAATGCCGCCGCCGCCGTGCTCCCTTCCTTCCTTTTTTTTTGTTACGATTGTGAAAAATTCTATTTTACCTTCAGAATTAATTAGCAAATTTTGTGTTAACTTGTGTTCCCTCATTACGGGGCTCATCAAGAGGCCATTACCATAATGATAAAGAGGAGAGGCTTTCTATTCCCTCAACCAATTTGCACTCGGTGGTGAACTGCGGCGATTCCAGGCCACGAAACAAGACTTGGCTCCTCCGCGTGGCACTTTGTGTTCAATTATACGAGAGGCACGAGGCGGCTGATGAGAACTGACATCCAGCGGGGAATTATGGCCCCACCTGATAGCATCTCGGAGAAATAATCGAGGCCGGCCCCGGCGCCCGCTTTTTATTCATTATTACCGGATCCCCAAAAAAAAAAGAATCCAATTTCAAGGTAAAGAACACAACCGGTGATAAGTAATTATAATGTCCCCCCGGTGAGGGGCCTTCACAGTATATGTTGGCGCGCGGCCAGCGGCACACAGGATCGGCCCGCCAGGGTTAAGAATGGCTAATTAACTTGATGGTAAACGCCACATGGGCGGTATAGGCAGAGCAGCAATCTCATTGCTCACAAACATATGTTTTATATATATATACCGGTGTTGGGAGTATCGTATATACTCGAGGATAAGCCGACCCGAATATAAGCCGAGGCACCTAATTTTACCACAAAAAATGGGAAAACCTATTGACTCGGGTATAAGTGGAAAAGAGGGTCAACAATGCCCATCTGCAGCCTCACTGTGCCCATCTGCAGCCTCACTGTGCCCATTGGCAGCCGCACTGTGGCTCACTGTGTCCATCTGCAGCCCCATTGTGCTAGTCTGCAGCTTCACTGTGCCCGTCTGCAGCCTCACTGTGCCCATTTGCAGCCGCACTGTGCCTCACTGTGTCCATCTGCAGCCTCACTGTGTCCATCTGCAGCCTCAGTGTGCCAATTTGCAGCTGCAGCCTCACTGTGCCTCACTGTATTCATCTGCAACCTCACTGTGCCCGTTTGTAGCCTCACTGTGTCCATCTGCAGCCTCACTGTGCCCATTTGCATTCTCACTGTGCCCATCTTCAGCCCCACTGTGCCCATTTTCAGCCTCATTGTGCCTCACTGCGTCCATCTGCAGCCTCAATGTGCCCTTCTGCAGCCTCACTGTGTCCATATGCAGCCTCACTATGCCCATCTGCAGGCTCACTGTGCCCATTTGCAGCCTTACTGTGCCTCACTGTGTCCATCTGCAGCCTTACTGTGCCCATTTTCAGCCTCACTGTGCCTCACTGTGTGCAGCTGCATCCTCACTGTGCCGAACTGTGTGCAGCTGCATCCTCACTGTGCCGAACTGTGTCTATCTGCAGCCTCACTGTGCCTCACTGTGCCAATCTGCAGCCTCACTGTGCCTCACTGTGCCAATCTGCAGACTTAATGTGCATGTCTGCAGCCTCATTTTGCCCATTTGCAGCCTCACTGTGCCCATCTGCAGCCTCACTATGCCCGTCTGCAGCCTCACTGTGCCCATTTGCCCATTTGCAGCCTCACTGTGTCCATCTGCAGCCTCACTGTGCCTCACTGTGTCCATCTGATCTCCAGTGTACCTTTGATCTCCATGCTGCTGCAGTCAGCAGCCGTCCACCACATCTCCATACCATAGCAGGGCGGAAGTGGCGTCAAAACGTCACTTCCGCCCATACTGTACGTCTTAGGCCGGGTACACACGAGCAAACATGTACGATGAAAGCGGTCCGTCGGACCGTTTTCACCGTACATGCCTGCCAGAGGGCTTCTGTACGATGGTTGTACTCACCATCGTACAGAAGTCCGCGCGTAAACACTACGCGGGGCGTGTCCGCGTCGTCGCTGCGGCGACGTGGGCGGGCCTGCCATTTAAAGGCTTCCACGCATGCGTCGAAGTCATTCGACGCATGCGAGGGACGGCGGGCGCTCGGACATGTACGGTAGGTCTGTACTGACGACCATACATGTCCGAGCGGGCAGGATTCCAGCGGACGGTTTTAAAACACGTCCAGGAATATTTGTCTGCTGGGAAAAGGCCCGGCGGGCAAATGTTTGCTGGAATTCGGCCCGCTCGCGCCCACACACGACCGAACATGTATGCTGAAACTGGTCCGCGGACCAGTTTCAGCATACATGTTTGGTCGTGTGTACGGGGCCTTAAAGGGACATTTTTTTTTTTTTTTGCATTTTTTTTTCAAATGACAATTTATAAAAATTTTTGTTATTGCACTTCAGTGTAAATAAGAGATGTGACGTCTTTTCGCCCCCCAGTTCTCATATATAAGAGGACCTGTCATGCTTTTTTTTTTTCGATTACAAGGGACGTTTACATTCCTTTTAACAATAAAAGTGACACAATTTTTTTTTTTTGAAAGAACAGTGAAAAAAATAAAAATAAAAGGTTAAATAAATAAATAGATAAAATGTAAACACGCCCCCCCCCTCCGAAGCTCGCGCGCCGAAGCGAACGCCTACGTGAGCGGCGCCCGCCTATGAAAACGGTGTTCGAAATGCTCATGTGAGGTGTCGCCGCGATCGTCGGAGCGAGAGCAATAATTCTAGCTCTAGACCTCCTCTGTAACTTAAACAGTAGAATTTTTTTATGGAGATTTTTTTTTTTTTTTGTTTACGAAAGCTTTATTGGAAGAGATTTTTATGGAAATTTTTTAAAGGTAAAAGTTTGTCGCCATTCCACGAGCGTTAAATGTTGGGTGTCTACTTACTCGATGTAACATTATCCGAAGGCAGGCATCCCAATACTTTTGACAATACAGTGTATATGAGGCTTGGGGGGGGGGGTGGGGGGATACTCATTGCAGATTTCCACCCAGCAAATTTTCACCAATTTTTTCTCCTCTTATCTGAATCTCCGGAGTTGGAATGAGGTCAGGTGGCTCCATTGTGCCGATCGCACAATGATTGTTCTTCTGAAGGCACCGACCATTCTACTATCCGCAGAGCGAGACCCACTCACTGCAGCTCCTATAATGACAGGCGCAATCACTTTCATCGGATAATCACCCGTCACCCCACCACAGATAATATAATTAAATGCATTTTCTTTCTTTTTTCTCTCTTTATCTAGGGGCTCTGAAGGCTTCTGCAGATCGGCAAAGAAGGGAAAAAAAAATAACCATTTTCTTCTATTTTCTCATCCCTTTTCTGATGAAACCCCCCCTCCCCCTCCTTCCCCCACCCCCAAGGGGAAGCCCCGAGACCTTCTATGAAATAGACCGGCGGCGGCGGCACACAGTGTGCGTCTACCTGCTTCAAATTAATTGCATAAATCGCAAGACTGGCTCTTCACCCCGAGGCTTCGACTCCGAATCGTCATTCCAGACACCGGCGAAGGCAAGGCCTGTCTATTGTGATAGATAGAAAGAGATAGCGATAGATGTATACATAGGGCTAGATTCAGGTAGGGTGCGCGCATTTTTACCACGGCGTAGTGTATCGTATTTACGCTACATCGCCGTAAGTCAGAGAGGCAAGTGCTGTATTCACAAAGCACTTGCCTCCTAAGTTACAGCGGCTTAGCATAAATGGGGCCGGCATAAGCGCGCGTAGTTCAAATGAGTATGAGGGCGGCGTGTTTTATGTAAATGGGGGGTGACCCAACGTGATAGCGCATGCGCCGTCCGTGGACATATCCCAGTGTGCATTGCTCCAAAGTACGCCGCAAGGACGTATTGGTTTTGTAAATTACGTCCAGCCCTATTCGCGAACGACTTACAACGTAAAAAATACAATTTTTGATGCGGGAACGAAGTCCATACTTAACATTGCGTACGCCTCATAGAAGCAGGAGCAACGTTACGCCGGAAAAGCCTTACGCAAACGACGTAAAAAAAATAGCGCCGGGCGCACGTAAATTTGTCAATCGGCTTATCTAGGTCATTTGCATATTCTACGCCGAAAACGACGGAAGCTCCACCTAGCGGCCAGCGTAAATATGCACCCTGAGATACGACGGTGTAAGAGACATACGCCACTCGTATCTTAGCCTAATTTCGGCGTATCTTGCCTTCTGAATACAGAAAAAAGAGCCACGCCAGCGTGGCGTTGGAGTCGAAGGCGTGGGCCGGCGTAGGTGGCAGTGGGCGTGACCCATGCAAATGAGGTGTGACCCCATGCAAATGATGGATGAGCACCAGACAGATACGTATCACGAACTGCGCATGCGCCATGACGTGGACGCATCCCCCTGCGTCTGCTCACAACCACGTCGGAACAACTGCCTAAGCTACGCCGGATCATTGCGTACGGCGTGAACGTAACCTACGCCCAGCCAGACACACGTCCAACGTAAAATACGCTGGCTTGTGTTCCCTGGTGCAGACCTTTGCATGTCTGTTGCCAGGTTGCACCTCCTTTATGGGGAATAACTTTACGCCGGACGTACAACGTACGCGCATCTCGCGCAGCATGCGCCGGGCACACGCACGTTCGTGAATCGCCGTATTTCCCTCATTTGCATGTTTGAATGGCTAAATGTGTGCCCACCCTACGCCGGCGTAAGCAAGCTGCGTCAGCGGGGTGTAGCCTGGTTTTGGGCGCATATCTGTTTGTGGGCCTGGCGCACACATACGACGGCGCACATTTGCACTTATGTCGGCGTAACTTGTCATACGTCGATGTAAGCCCTTTGTGAATCTGGGCCAGAGTGTAATTTCTTCACATGAAAAGATGCAAGAAAAGATTTACAAAAATATGAGGGGTGTACTCACTTTTTAGATGCCTTTCCTGGTCTCCTTATGGCAGACCATAATATGACGAATTCCTATTGGTTGCCATAAAATCATGAACTATAAAGTCCCTCAGTAATGAGGCGGAAAGGTATAAATAAGGGCGGCGTTGACAACCCATCGTGTCTTCCTGTCACTTGTCATGAACTTTGCGGTTGTTACTTTGTGTTTTCCGGTAAATTTCAGCCGATTAGTAACGGTTGAGAACGTCACGAACAGACGCCATTGTTACCGGCCTCACACAAGCACACCGGAAGCCGCCACCGCGCGCGCGGCTGTGAGTCAAGTCCTAAGTGGAGCTCGTCGGCTTTGACAGGCCTGTGGGTTGGCCGCTCGGCACACAAAGAACTTAATTCACTTTTATGATTTGTGACCCACTGTTTTAAAGTATTTTTTCTTTTTTTTTTAAATACATGTCGAGTAAGTGCATTGCCTGCGGTCCTATAGATCGGCGCTGCGCGGGTGAATGGAAAAATAGGGGGGGGAGGGGAGATTGAAGGACGTTGCAGCACTTTCAACTTCACACAAAAGACTTGATGATATTACTTAATAAGATTTGCACACAACATTCCTTGTGTCGGCCCTCAGCGGCCCAGCGTGCCGCCGACACATTAGTACGCGCGCCTACCTAAAAAAGACCTGGCCCTGGGGCGTGCTGGGGGGCTAGAAGCTTTCGGCATCTATCGGTGCCAAATATTTTATATTTAAATATCTTTTATTCTTTTAGAAGATTAAATGGGTTCTTTGGAATGAAGAAGAATGTCTAAGGGAAAAAATAAAGAAATATACCACGAGGCCTCCTCTTTTCTGTCATTTATACGGCGTACTCACAGGAGCCTCGGGAGGTTCATGGTCATGTTTTAAATCTACGGGAGCTTTTTAATTGGCTGTCTGGGGTTTACTGAGAAGCTCGTTCTGGCACAAAAGCAAAACCTTCGGAGATTGCGTGGTTTCAGGGAAATGCGAAAAGCCAAAAGTGGGAGATGCTTATTGGGGTTTAAAGTTTTTTTTGTTTTACTATGCCTGTTGATTTAACCAATGCCTCCTTGAAGTGCTTGAGAATTATAGGATGCCACACAGATTTGTGCTCTTAAGTATTATTTTGATCTCTTTGAAGCCAAGTAGAACAGTGGGGAAAGCATTGAAAGTCAACGAAGAGGCATCTTGAGCAAGACACATGCTGTAGGCCATATTCAGCCTTCATGAACCCAACAACCATATATGCTGGTGGAACCCAACAACCATTGGGTTGTTGGGTTTTTAAAGCCCCAACAACCATAAATGCTGGTAGAACCCAACAACCATAAATGCTTTAGACCACAAAGTTGGGGCTTTAAAGTGTATGTAAGCCCAGACTATGGATATAAATGGGGGGAGCAGTGAAAGTTAACAGGCCAACATCTTGAGCAAGACACTTTCTGTAGGACACATTCAGCCTTCACGAACCCAACAACCATAAATGCTGGTTGAACCCAACAACCATAAATGCTGGTTAAACCCAACAACCATTGGGTTGTTGGGTTTTTAAAGCCCCAACAATCATAAATGCTGGTGGAACCCAACAACCATAAATGCTTTAGACCACAAAGTTGGGGCTTTAAAGTGTATGTAAGCCCAGACTATGGATATAAATGGGGGGAGCAGTGAAAGTTAACAGGCCAACATCTTGAGCAAGACACTTTCTGTAGACCATATTCAGCCTTCATGAACCAAACAACCATAAATGCTGGTTGAACCCAACAACCATAAATTCTGGGTGAACTCAACAACCATAAATGCCGGTAGAACCCAACAACCATAAATGCTTTAGACCACAAAGTTGGGGCTTTAAAGTGTATGTAAGCCCAGACTATGGATATAAATGTGGGGGAGCAGTGAAAGTTAACAGGCCAACATCTTGAGCAAGACACTTGCTGTAGGACACATTCAACTTTCACAAACCCAACAACCATAAATGCTGGTTGAACCCAACAACCATAGATACCAGTTATAGGTGGGGGCAGTGACCTTTTTTTGTATTGTCAACAATAACAACGGAGAGACATCTTGTGCAAGACACATGCTGTAGGCCATATTCAGCCTTCATGAACCCAACAACCATAAATGCTGGTTTAACCCAACAACCATAAATTCTGGTTGAACCCAACAACCATAAATGGCACCTAATGTTACCACAAAAAAATGGGAAAATGTATTGACTCGAGTATAAGCCTAGGGTGTCCATCTGCATGCCTCACTGTGTCCGTGTGCATGCCTCACTGTGTCCATGCCTCACTGTGTCCATGCCTCACTGTGTCCATGCCTCACTGTGCCCATGACTAGACTGACGTTTAATATGGGCGTCTATGGAAGGGGTGCACAGCTTTGAAAAATCGGTGCTCCCCAGAAGTAGGTCCCCCAGACAACAAACTTTGCACACTTGTAGAGCAGAAATGGGGCTACGTGTGTGCCAACATTCTGGGTCCAGGAGACCTTCGACCGGCCGGGACCCCAAATTTACTGGAGAAATTACCGTTTAACATGGGAGCCTATGGAAGGGGTGCCCAGCTTAGAAAAATTGGTGCTCCCCAGTCGTAGGTCCCCCGGACAACAAGTGTTGCACACTTATAGAGGAGGAGTGGGGCTACATGTGTGCCAGTACTGGGTCCCCAAAATCCAGGAGATCAGGCACAAAAATGTGACTCGAGTATAAGCCGAGGGGGGCATTTTCAGAACCCAAAAATTTGCTAAAAAAACTCTGCTTATACTCGAGTATATACGGTAAGTGAATTTAACCCATTACAGTCCTCAAGGACCACTAACAAGTGATATTTCCCAGCTGTCATGCACCTGTGTCCATTTTTTCAAAAGACGCACGTTAATCATTTCAGCTTTTTTTTCTTTGGAAAATATAACCTTTAAGAGGACCCTGAGGAGCGGCTCCTGATGCATCGGCGTCTGGAAAGGAAAAAGGTAAAAAAAAAGGAGGGTTTCTGGTCCAAGAGAGGTAAAAAAGAGACCTATGACGAGATCAGCCCGTAAAACGTTCCCCCTCTCTAAATTTGAGCTGCAGAAAGAATAAAACAAACAAAAAAAAAAAACAAAAGCAAAAAAAAAGCTCAACCTCAGAGGTTTTAGCTGTAAACTGTACCTTGTTTAATTTAGAAAGAATGTCTTCCATGCTCTCCCTCCTTTGTTGAGAGATGAGATGATATAAGGTTTCCTTCCAACACACTGCAGGTAAACTCGAGTCTAGGGGACAATTTGCTCGGACAACAGTATTATTTTTATTGTTGCTACACATCTCTCGGAAGAAAGCACCAAATCGTATATAAATCTCCCCTAAACTGTTTTCTGCTGTGAAACACCACATCTCGCAAAATGGAACGGACAGCGGCGGGAATTCATCTCGGATTATGCTGCATCCTTAATCCCAATAAATAAAGAAAGGGACTTTTCTTTTCTCAGCAATTTTATTTTTTTAGCTCTTCTCCCCCCCCCCCCCCCCCCCGTGTGCGCCCAGGACACCAGCGCATATATATTTTAAAACTTTGCAACGTGACAAATCTTGATGTTGCGCGGCAGGGGCGGCGGGGAGCGTCCCGCGTGGATACCGCCGCTGAAATTAATAATTCACACTTCTGATTAGAAGCGGGAGGGCCAGGTGACTCTTTTTTCCCCCTCTACCTATTCGGTTTGTTTGGAAATATTACACATCGCCAAAAACCTTAGAGAGGTTGGAAGAGTTTTCTAAATTGAGAAGTCGGTCTTTCCTGCTTCAATTTCATTTATGCCATTGGGGGGGGGGGGGGGATAACAAGAAAGGCCCCTGGGCGCCTCAAGAAGGAAATATTTACTTGAAGGGGGAAGAAGAAGAGAAAATTATATTTTTTTAATGGGATTTATCACACTATCATTAAACAACCTAGCGCGTCCGATCACACTTTTTATTTTTAATTTGTTTATGTATATTTTTCAACTTGTGTTACTGTATAATAATATATATCATCAATAACCAACTGTATTTATTGGCGGATAACACGCACTTTTTTACTCTGAAAATAAAGGGTAAACTGTACCTGCGTGTTATACGCAGGGGGCTGTGGAAAGTTTTTTTCCTGAAACTTCCCTCTTAAAGTTAGGGTGCGTGTTATACGCCTGTGCGTGTTTTACGCCGATAAATACGGTATATACTGTTTAATATAATTTACCATATATACTCGAGTATAAGTCGAGTTTTTCAGCACCTTTTTAGGGGTAGATTCACGTGGATCGGCGTTTCTTTGTGTGGGCGTAACGTATCCTATTTACCTTACGCCTCCGCAACTTTTACAGGCAAGTGCCATATTCTTAAAAGAAAGTTGCAGCGGCGTAGAGTAAATAGGCCCGGCGTAAGCCTGCCTAATTCAAATAGTGAAGAGGTGGGCGTGTGTTATGTAAATCGGGCTTGACCCGACGTGATTGGCGTTTTTCCCGAACGGCGCATGCGCCTTTCGTGGAATTTCCCAGTGTGCATTGCTCCAAAGTACGCCGCAAGGACGTCATTGGTTTCGACGTGAACGTAAATGACGTCCAGCCCCATTCACGGACAAATTACGTAAACGACGTGATTAGGCTTGACCCAACGTGATTGACTTTTTTCCCGAACGGCGCATGCGCCGTCCGTGGAATTTCCCAGTGTGCATTGCTCCAAAGTACGCCGCAAGGACGAATTACGCAAACGACGTAAAAAATTCAAAATTCGACGAGGGAACTACGGCCATACTTAACATTGGTACGCCGTACTTACACCACCATATAGCAGGGGAAAGCCTAACGTAAACGGCGTAAATGTACTGCGTCGGCCGGGCGTACATTCGTGAATTTGCGTATCTTGCTGATTTACATATTTCGACGCGTAAATCAGCTTACACGACCCTATCGGTCAGCGGAAAAATGCAGTTACGATCCGACGGCGTAAGAGACTTACGCCGGTCGGATCTAATAGAAATCTATGCGTAACTGATTCTATGAATCAGACTCAGAGATACGACGGCTCGGACTCAGAGATACGACGGCATATCTGGAGATTCGCCGTCGTATCTTGTCTGAATCTACCCCTTATTGTGCTGAAAATGCCCCCCTCGGCTTATACTCGAGTCACCTTTTTGCGCCTGATCTCCCGTATTTTGGGGACCCTGTGTGCAAACCTGGCACACTTATAGCCCCACTTTTCTGTGCCCATGCCTCACTGTGCCCATGCCTCACTTTGCCTCACAGTGCCCATGCCTCACTGTGTCCATGCCTCACTGTGCCCATGACTAGACTGACGTTTAATATGGGAGTCTATGAAAGGGATGCCAGGTGCTACCCAGCCTTAGGTCCCCCAGACAGCAAACTCTTCACACTTATAGTGGGGAAATGGGGCTACATGTATGCCAACTTCCGGGCCCAGGGGAACTATGACCGGCCGGTACCGGGTCCCCAAAATTACTGGAAAATTACCATTTAACTTGGGAGTCTATGAAAGGGATGCCAGGATTTGAAAAATCGGTGCTACCCAGCCTTAGGTCCCCCAGACAACAAACTCTGCACACTTATAGTAGGGAAATGGGGCTATAGGTATGCCAACTTCCGGGCCCAAGGGAACTATGAACGGCCGGTACCGGGTCCCCAAAATCACTGGAGAAATGACCATTTAACATGGGAGTCTATGGAAGGGGTGCCCGGCTTTGAAAAATCAATGCTCCCTGGCCGTAGGTCTCCCAGACATCAAACTTTGCACACTTGTAGACAGAGAGTGGGACTACATATGTGCCAAGGCCGGTACTGTGTCCCCAAATTCTGGGAGATCAGGAGCAAAAAGGTGACTCGAGTATAAGCCGAGGGGTGGCATTTTCAGTATACTCGAGTATATACGGTACATAATAATATGTGTAAAATTATTTTACAGGTATTATCTGACTAGAGTTTACAACTTCTATTCCCCTTGTAATATTACTTTTGAGAAGAGTTGTTGTACCTAAAGGTTTCCAAGTGCTTTCAGGTCTTATAAATGAATCTAGCATAAGATATAGATATATATATATATATATATATATATACACACACATACACACACTGTATATATATATTTGTTATGACTATGCTGGCAAGCGGTGACAGAACAAGGTCCTTTAACACCCAAGGCAAAAAAGGTCAAAGTGCACCTCCTCCCAACCATGAGCTGTGAAATAATTCAGCATCATAAAGTTGCAGGTCCTGACCTTTTTGGCCCCCCCCCCTCCTGCCTACCCCCGGGCCTGGACCTGCCAGCAACAGACTGATGACTTTATCTCTGGCTAGGCAAAGTCTCTGACTGGAGCTCAAGAGCAAATTTTTCATGAGAGTTTAAAAGTTTATTATTATTTTTTTTAATAATTCATTTTTTTTTTATTGTGCCATGTCAATGATGTACAGCACTACATAGCTGTTAGTAGTGATCACATGGGAGGGAGTAGTGGCGGCCCATCCATAGAGGGCGCACGCGCGCCACCTACCCTATCCATGCGTCTGGCCCCCTGATCTACATATCAGGGCTCAAGTCCTGCGGGAACGCGTGGGAACGGAGTTCCTGCACTTTTTTCACAGCAGGAACGCAGTTCCCTTTGCAGGACTAGAGCAGCCGAGAGCAGCCGAGCCGCCCAAGCCAATCGTTCACTAAGCGGCGATGCCCAGCTTGAGTCACTGTCAGGGGCAGGCGAACCTTAGTAATCCTTTATGTTACTGGCCGCTTCCTGTATATGGATTCATCGGGTAGTGTGCGGGTATTCCGTCACTTCCTCGATGCCGCAATGGAAGTGACGGAATACCCGCACACTACCCGATGAATCCATATACAGGAAGCGGCCACTAACATAAAGGATTACTAAGGTACAGTGGATCGAGAGAAAAAAAAAAAACATGCGGTTTAGTAATTATGCATATGAGAGTATCATTTTTTTTTTGGTGGGGGAGTGGATCTTGGGTGGGAGTTCCCACACTTTTTCCCCCAGGACTTGACCCCTGATTCCAATGCAGAGGTGGTGTGTTTTTTTGAAGCCCCTGATTAGAACCAAAGGCTCTAATAAACTTAAAAAAAGGGAGCGCAGAGCATTGCCCGCCCAGTTTTGTGATCATAGCGATTTAATTTTTGCTATTATGACACTAAAGTTCCTTCCCCTCTAATCAGGAGGCAGGTCTGTGAGATCTGGTTCCAGATTGGCCAAAGCGTCAGGCGATCCTATTGGATGCCTCGTGCTTTGGCGGAAGACGCACGGTGGAGGAAGCCGGAGGAGCAGACACCGATGCCGCCCACGGCCTTTGCCCACGCTGCAGGAGAGGACACACAGCCCCGCCACACGAACGGCTATGTCCTCCCGGACCGCCCATGGGTGGGTGGGGTTTTGTGTTGCTGTCAGTGCCGTGCCACGCTGCCGGGAGGGGTGTTGTTTGTTTGCCGCCCCCCAAAAAGAAGAACCAACCAGCCCCCACTGGAGCACAGGATCACAGAATAGGAGGGGAGGGTGTAGGATCATGGGATAGAATGAGATGGGGAAAGTACTTGGTCACAGTGTAGGAGGGGAGAGCACAGAATCATGGGGTGCAAAGGTGTGGGCAGCCTATTGCGTTAGGGTGCGCACCCCAAAACTCAAACACACACGCACATGTGTGTCTACAGATATATGGCATCAGGATTGATCTCCCTGCCGGCACAGTGAAAGAGAAGTGCGTAGGCACTTCTCTTATGGCAGAACCGTTAAGAGGGAGATCTTTTCTCATCTCCCTGCTGGCATACAGATTGATAATGCTAATGTGCCCAGGCACACCCAGCCCACACCCTGTGCGAATGCCTATGATGGGGTGGCAATGGAGAGGACAGGATTAGAGGATGGAAGAAGAGGGCACAGGCTAATGGCGTGAGAGTACAGGGCCACAGGGTGGTGGGGGGGGCACACAAGGTGGCAGGGGAGAGTGCTTGATCAAGGGACAAAAGGGGAAAGCACATAATCGTAGGGTGAAAGGGGAAAGAACAGGATCTTGAGGTGAGAGGGGAGAGTGCTTAATCAGGAGGCAGGACAGAAGAACACATGATCATGGGGTAGAAGGGCAGAAAACAGGACCAATGGGTACAAGGGCAGAGCACAGGATCACGGGGTAGAAGAAGAGAAAACTTTATCATGGAGTGGAGGGGGAGAGCACAGGATCATAGTTTGGAGGTGAAGATAACAGGATAATGGTGCAGAATAGGAGAGAACAGGATCATGGGTAAGAAGGGGAACAAACAGGGTCATGGGGTAGAGGAGGAGAACACGGGGTAAAGGGATGGAGGGGCAGATAACAGGATCATGCGGTAGAAGGGGAGATAACAGGATTATGAGGTTGAGGGGGATCTAGCAGGATCATGGGGCAGAATAATAGAGAACAGGATATTGGGGTAGAAGGGGAAAGAACTGGGTCATGGGGTGGAGAAGGATAGCACAGGGTAAAGGGGCGGAGGGGCAGATAACAGGATCGTGGGGTAGAAGGGGAGATAACAGGATTATGGGGTGGGGGGAATATGGCAGGAAAATGGGGTGGATAGGGGGAGAACATGATCATGGGGTAGAAGGGGGGAAAAATGGGTCTCGGGGTGGAGAAGGAGAGCACATGGTAAAGGGGCGGAGGGGCAGATAACAGGATCACGGGGGAAGAAGGGGCGATAACAGGATTATGGGGTGGATGGGGGGGGGAGAACAGGATCATGTGGTAGAAGGGAAAGGAACAGGGTCATGGGGTGGAGGAGGAGAGCACAGTGTAAAGGGGCAGATAACAGAATCAGGGAGTGGAAAGGGAGAGAGTAGGATCTTGTGGTGGAAGAAGAGAGAAGAGGATCATGGGGTGGAAGGGAAAAGAAGAGGATCATGGGGTGGAAGGGAAGAGAAGAGGATCATGGGGTGGAAGGGAAGAGAAGAGGATCATGGGGTGGAAGGGAAGAGAAGAGGATCATGGGGTGGAAGGGAAGAGAAGAGGATCATGGGGTGGAAGGGAAGAGAAGAGAATCATGGGGTGGAAGGGAAAAGAAGAGAACCATGGGGTGGAAGGGAAAAGAAGAGAATCATGGGGTGGAAGGGAAAAGAAGAGAATCATGGGGTGGAAGGGAAAAGAAGAGAATCATGGGGTGGAAGGGAAAAGAAGAGAATCATGGGGTGGAAGGGAAAGGAAGAGAATCATGGGGTGGAAGGGAAGAGAAGAGGATCATGGGGTGGAAGGGAAGAGAAGAGGATCATGGGGTGGAAGGGAAGAGAAGAGGATCATGGGGTGGAAGGGAAGAGAAGAGGGTCATGGGGTGGAAGGGAAGAGAAGAGGGTCATGGGGTGGAAGGGAAGAGAAGAGGATCATGGGGTGGAAGGGAAGAGAAGAGAAGAGGATCATGGGGTGGAAGGGAAGAGAAGAGGGTCATGGGGTGGAAGGGAAGAGAAGAGGATCATGGGGTGGAAGGGAAGAGAAGAGGATCATACAGTGGAAGGGGAGAGAACAAGATAATTGGTGGAGGGGAAAATCACAGGATCATGGTTGCTGACACACACAAGGGTCATTGGGCCCTCAAAGGCCATTTTTAGCACATAGTTGTGTGTAACCCATAACGTTGAAGTGGCCACCAGCAATTTGGTGCTCCATGCCATCTGACACGTCCAATGTACCACCCGGAAGGCCCCGGTAAAAGTGAAATTTGAATTCACTGTGAAGACACAAAACTCTCTTTATCAGCGAAGGAGTGGAGTAGAAGTTTGGCGTATCACATGGATAAACAAACTGCCTCTGCTGGGATGCTGACATGACATGAAACGTCTCTACTGCGCTGTTTTGTCAGAGTCAATTAACAATCCTTGTTTTGCATACATTCCTCGGCAAGCACACAGAGCTCTGGAGATAGAATGAGCCTCGATGTCTCATACATGCTGTGCCAATAACAACGATAAGCTCGGTGGCGTGGTGATGCGATCCTACGGTGATCGGGTCCCAAGAGGGAAAAGGGCCAGCTGTAAATGCAGAGAGGGCAGCTAAGAGGTCCTAACTACACCCCAAAGCGGGCCTATCCAAGAGCATGGCCGGCCACAACACTCCAACTCCAGGAAAGATATTGTCTGCATCTTTCCTGGTGTTGGATTGTTGCGTCAAGGCCGATGTTGATTGTCCAAGAACAGGATTGGAGTGGGCTGCCTCCAGGCAAACCTTTGTCTTAATTTATCCAGTGCTTTATATGCCCCAACTCAAAACTCAAGAAATATAGAGGTATTCCCCTGTTCGTATTAAACTGTGCAGTAGTGAGTTGTGGGGTACGGCTTGAGCTACCAACTTTCCTAGTTCTGAAGTTTCTCCAATTTGCCCTTGCAGGATTCTAAGGTGAGTAGACAACCCTCCTGGAAGAGAAATTATAACCGATTCAGAAAAGGGGGTGGTGAGACAGCCCCTTGGAAAGTGCCCAGAGTTACCAGTGATGGAGATGCCCCTCCTCGAGACAAGGCATTCCCCTGTTAGTATTAAACTGTGCAGAAGTGAGTTGTGGGGTACGACTTGAGCTACCAACTTTCCTAGTTTTGAAGTTTCTCCAACTTGTCCTTACAGGATTCTGAGGTGTAGACAAACCTTCTGGAAGAGGTGCTACAGGTGACTCAGGTAAGGGGGGCGGGGGTTGGACCAGTTTGGGTTTAGGGGATGTCATATGCGACCATTGCCTCACGTTCAGTGGCGGCTGGTGCTCAATTTTTTTGGGGGGCGCAAACAAACTGAAAAAAAAATCATCAATTGCAGCCATTGTGCCCATCAAATGCAGCCACTGTGCCCATCAATTGACGCCACTGTGCCATCAAACAACCACTGTGCCCATTAAACGCAGCCTATGTGCCATCAAACGCAGCCGCTGTACCCATAAATTTCTGCCACTGTGCCATCAAACACAGCTACTGTACCCATCAATTGCTGACACTGTGCCCATCAATTGGCGCTATATGCCCACCAATTGCTGCCAGTGTGCTCATCAATTGCTGACACTGTACCCATCAATTGCTGCTAGTGTGCCCATCAATTGCTGACACTGTGCCCATCAAATGCCATTACTGTGCCCATCTATTGCTGCTACTGTGCCCATCAACTGTCGCTACTGTGCCCATCAACTGCTGCCAGTGTGCCCATCAACTGCTGCCAGTGTGCCCATCAACTGCTGCCAGTGTGCCCATCAACTGCTGCCAGTGTGCCCTTCAACTGCTGCTACTGTGCCCATCAAATGCTGCCACTGTGCATCCCCCGCCCGCCTGCCACTTACCTTGTCTCGGTGGGGCATCAGGCCACGGCGATGTCCTCCACGCTCCTCGATCTCTTCTCCCACCCTCTCTTCCCGTCCTCTGCTATGCTTGGACGCCTGATAGGCTTTGTCCAATCACAGCGCCTGTCGTTTCAGCCAATCCGGTGAAGGTAACAGACCCGAGCACCTGATTGCCTGAGAGGGGGTTCAGTGTTTAGGAAAGCTATTCTTTCGCTTTCCTAACACAACGTTGAGTGAACAGAGAGCGACCAGCATGGCGCCCGCTGTTCACCTTTTTGGACGCCTATTAGAGTCTACGGCTCTAACAGAGGAGGGCTGGCAACCTTAGGCCTGGGGGGCAGGTTCAGTCAATTGGCCCATTGAACAGCCAAATCAGCTCACCATCCATGGCCCATATGGTTTTTCAATGCAGCCTTACCAGTGCAGTCAACTCCAGTGCCCATCAATACAGCCCGAAAACTGGGGCAGGTTACATGGGGTGTATGGGGGTGGTGGGGGGGTCAGCTATGGCGTCAGGGTCTCTCACCGCAGTGATCTCAGCAGGTCCTTGCCAACTTCCTGGACCAGAATTTAAAAAAATGGTAGCGGGCAGCTGCTGCCAGCTATAAATCAGGGTTGCCTGGGTTCCCCCCGGCCCAGCCCTCCCCTGGGCTCTAATCAGGTGCTTTTAAAAAATTAACCAGCCGCTGTAATTCAGGTGCCCGGCGCCCGACAATGAATCTGGTTATTGGAGGTGGCAGGAGAGAGGCGGCGACAATGAATCTATTGGCGATAGAGCATGGCGGCGCCCAATGTTCACTTTGCACCCAACATATGAATGAAACTCTAAACACGGCCTAAAAAGTGGACTTGTCCTTCACCGATTTACCAAATCTTAAAAACTACAAACTACAAATGTCTTTCCCATCAACCGCACAACAGCAAGTAATAAAGGGAATCCGAAGCGCTCGGCGTAAATATGTTTCTTCGATCGGAGAACCGTAAAGCGGTTTGATTTACCGCCCAGGAAAAAGTGAAAAGTGTTTTGTTTAAGAAAGAATGACAGAAATATCAGACATGAGGGAGCTTATTATATTAAGCCAACGCGGGGAAAATTATTTATTTTCAATGCCACAAACATAAAGCATTTTACTCCATTTGGACAGAACAAAATATATTCTAGCGAGGCTAATTTAGCGCTTTCCCGGGTCCGTTATTTATGGCGGGAGGAGAACGAAGGAGACGGGAACGTCAAGACGTTTGAAACATTGATAAATAACGGAACGGAGGGGCGTGCGGGAAGGATTAATAAAAAACGCTTTGCCTGCCTGGAGTGTTACGTCTTTTTCTTCCCTCCAGTCAGGGCTGTCTTAATGAGAGGGCACACCTGGGCACTGCCCATGGGGCCCCAGATGCATGGGGGGGCCCCTGCACATTTCCCAAAGCAGCTGATCCTTAAACCCTAAAATTGGGGGCCCCCATGATGGCACTGAGAGTGATAGACGCAAAGGGGAGGCAGTCTGCCTCCTACCTACTTTTAGCCAGATTCAGGTATGTTTACGCCGGCATATCAGTAGATACGCCCTCGTAACTCTGAATCTAGCCGGCGTTAATTTAAGTGTATTCTGGAAACCAGATACGCTTAAATTAGGCTAAGATACGAGCGGTGTAAGTCTCCAACGCCGTCGTATCTTAGGGTGCAATTTTCCTGCTGGCCGCTAGGTGGTGCTTCCGTTGAATTCGGCGTAGAATATGTAAAGGACTAGATACGCCGATTCACAAACGTACGTGCGCCCGGCGCATTTTTTTTACGCTGTTTACGTAAGGCTTTTTCTGGCGTAAAGTTATTCCATCAAATAGCTGGACTAGTCAATGTTAAGTATGGCCGTCGTTCCTGCGTCGAAATGTGAACATTTTACGCTGTTTGCGTAAGTCGTCCATGAATGGGGCTGGACGTAATTTACGTTCACGTCAAAACCAATACGTCCTTGCGGCATACTTTGGAGCAATGCACATTGGGATATGTACACGGACGGCGCATGCGCCGTTCATAAAAAACGTCAATAACGTCGGGTCACCAAACATTAACATAAAACACGCCCCCCCATCCTCATTTGAATTAGGCGCGCTTACGCCGACCCCATTTACACTATGCCGCCGTAAGTTTGGAGGCAAGTACTTTGTGAATACAGCACTTGCCTCTCTGACTTAAGGCGGCATAGCGTAAATACGATACGCTACGCCGCCTTAAAGATATGCGCCGCCCTACCTGAATCTAGCTATTAATGTCCGTTTACCTTCACTGTCATCATTATAGGGGCCCCAGAACATTACTTTGCCCAGGGGCCCATGATGCTATTAAGACGGCCCTGCCTCCGGTCCTAGGAGGGTCGCAACCGCCGCCACCCCGGGACAATGCAAATATTTTAAGGCGCTAGCTGTTCTTTTTTTGGAAAAAAAAAGAAAAAAGCTTTTAAATATTTTTTTTTGTGAAGTGACGATTATTAGTCAAAATATCTCAACAGTGGCTAAAATAACATGTTCCAGGAAATCCAACTGTTTTACAAACTAAAAGAAGAATATAAAACAGCATATGTGCACAATAACAATATTAAGAGATGTATTTACAGAAGAAAAAGAAAAAAAAACTTTTTAAAGCTATTTGTTCTATAAAACGGATTTTAGAAAATAAAAATGTGTACTATGAGATATATATATATATACTGTAAATAGATCCCCCTCTTCCCCCTCTCTCCCCCTCTCTCTCTCTCTCTCTTCTCTCTCCCCCTCTCTCTCTCTCTTCTCTCTCTCCCCCTCTCTCTCATCTCTCTCTCTCTCTCTCTTCTCTCTCTCCCCCCCTCTCTCTCTCTCTCTCTCTCTCTCTTCTCTCTCCCCCTCTCTCTCATCTCTCTCTCCCCCTCTCTCTCTCTCTCTTCTCTCTCCCCCTCTCTCTCATCTCTCTCTTCTCTCTCCCCCTCTCTCTCATCTCTCTCTTCTCTCTCTCCCCCTCTCTCTCTCTCTCTCTCTCTCTCTCCCCCTCTCTCTCCCCCTCTCTCTCGTCTCTCTCTCTCTCTCTTCTCTCTCTCTCTCCCCCTCTCTCTCTCTCTCTCTCTCTCTTCTCTCTCCCCCTCTCTCTCGTCTCTCTCTCTCTCTCTCTCTCTCTCTCTCTCTCTCTCTCCTCCCTCTCCCTCCCTCTCTCTCTCTCTCTTCTTTCTCTCTCTCTTCTCTCTCTCTCTCTCTCTCTCTCTCTTCTCTCTCTCTCTTCTCTCTCTCTCTTCTCTCTTCTCTCTCTCTCCCTCTCTCTCTCCCCCCTCTCTCTCTCTCTCTCGGACCCCCCTGCTCTCTAAGCAGCAGATGGATTTTATATTCCGCTGTTTATGTTTTTAATTGGAGCGAGTAACACTGACGTGCACCTCACAGATCTTCACGTATCTTACAATAACTTCCAGAAAGACACTTTTGATCATCTTCACGATTAATTTCAGCAAAACATATTATTCCCTTTGAGTTGGTGGATTTCCGATGGCGGCAGAATCGTCGCATTAGCCTGTCATGGTGACGGGCGTTCCGGCGGTAATCACACGTTAAGTGGTAGTCCTTCGTTTTCTGGAAAGACAACTTCAAAGTCTCTCGGCTGCGGCTGACAGTCGCACTCACGTGGTAAAGTTTAAAGGTTTTGTTAGGTAGGGTGTTAATAGGATTGGAATATATATGACAGGTTGGGGCGTTTTTTTGGCGTTCTGCTGTTTGGAGCGAGTGTTCATGTGACAACACTGAAGAAATTACACTCTGGGCCAGATCCACAGTGAGAGTACGCCGGCGTATCTACTGATACGCCGGCGTACTTTTAAATTTCCCGCGTCGTATCTTTAGTTTGAATCCTCAAACCAAGATACGACGGCATCTGGTTTCGATCCGACAGGCGTACGGCTTCGTACGCCTTCGGATCCAAGATGTAATACTTCGGCGCCCGCTGGGTGGAGTTCACGTCGTTTTCCGCGTCGGATATGCAAATTAGCTATTTCCGACGATCCACGAACGCACGCACGGCCGTCGCATTCTCTTACATCGTCTCTAGTCGGCTTTTTCCGGCGTATAGTTAAAGCTGCTATTTTGCGGCGATACATAGACTTGCCATGTTAAGTATGGCCGTCGTTACCGCGTCGAAATTTGATTTTTCTTTTCTGCGTAAGTCGTCCGTGAATAGGGATGGACGTAAGTCACGTCCAAGTTAAAAAAATTACATTGTTGCGACGTCATTTTGCGCAAAGCAAGGCGGGAAATTTCGAAACGGAGCATGCGCAGTTCAATCGGCACGGGGACGCGCTTCATTTAAATGAATCACGCCCCCTAATCGCCGATTTGAATTACACGCCGAGAGATACACTATGCCGCTGTAACTTACGGCGCAAATTCTTTGTGGATTCAAAGAATGAAAAAGTAAGTTACAGCGGCGTAGCGTATCTCTGATACGCTGCGCCTATCTAAATGTATGTGAATCTGGCCCTTTGTATCTACAATGTTGTGTGGTGAGTGTACAGCTTGTATAACAGTGTACATTTGCCGTCCCCTCAAAATCACTCAACACACAGCCATTAATGTCTATACCGCTATATATATATATATATATATATATATATATATATATATATATATATATATATATATATATATATATATAATTATTATTATAATGTTAATATTTTATTTATTTTAATTACTAATATTATTATTAGTTTTTTTTATTTTTATTTGATTTTAAAATGCTTATGTTTATATATCTAAAAAAAAATAATAATATATATATTACGTGCAAAGTGTAATTTCTTCAGTGTTGTCACATGAAAAGATAGTGAGCCAGATTCAGAGAATATTCAAATTCAAATTTGCCGCGTCGTATCTTTATTTGTAATTCACAAACAAAGATATGACGGCTTTAGGCTTCGAACCGACAGGCGTACGGCTTTGTATGCCTTTGGATCTTAGGATGCAATACTTCCGTGACCGCTGGGTGGAGTTTGCGTCGTTTTCCGCGTCAGGTATGCAAATTAGCTGTTTACGGCGATCCACGAAGGTACGCGAGTTCGTCGCATTCTCTTACGTCGTCTCTAGTCGGCTTTTCGCGTCGCAAAGTTACGGCTGCTATTTAGGTGGTGTAACAATAAACAGCCCATGTTAAAGTATGGCCGTCGTTCCCGCGTCGAATTTCATGACGTCCGGGAATACGAAAGGACCTAACGCACGTCGCCGTTCAAAAAACACGTCGGGGCGCCGTAATTTCGCGCAAAGCACGACGGGAAATTTCCTAACGGAGCATGCGCAGTACGTTCGGTGCGGGAACGCGCCTAATTTAAATGGTACACGCCCCATTTGAATTAGGCAGGCTTGCGCCGGACGGCTTTACGCTACGCCGCCGCAAGTTTGAACGCAAGTGCTTTGTGAATCAAGCACTTACGACGAAAACTTGCGGCGGAGTAACGTAAAAGGGGATACGTTACGCTGCCGTAATTGTTCGTGAATCTGGCCCAGTATGTATATATATATATATTGTAAACTTTGGGGGTCTTTAAGCTCCGCGAGACAAGTGCGTAAAACCGTGTCAGTAAAGCAAGGGGTCTTTATTGGTGACCAAACAAAACAAAATAAAGCTTTTCTTCAGCATCCAAAACGTCACAACAAAAGTCCTGCTTGTTTCCAGCATAAATTAGGAAAAAGTCTTTCTTCAGAAAAAACAACCAAAAGAAAGGCACATACGTTTTTTAGTAAGAAGTCCTCCAGACCTTCCCTGCAGACGCGGCTTCACTTCCAAACTACTCAAAGGTCCTCTCTGAGCAGCTAGCAGACTTCCATCTTGTCCTCACAGGTGCACTCTCCCACCTCACTCACTCCCTCCAGCATCACTTCCTGCTTTAATGGGTGGTTGTGTGTGAGATTTTAACCCCTTGTGCGCTGGCTTCCAGGGTTTAGGCTGGGTTCACACTACTACACTACTTTCATCCTACTTTGCTCTGCTACATTGGTCCTACATTTATCCTACATTGGTCCTACATCCATCCTACTTTCATGAACAGGATACTACTTTGGTCCGACTTCAATGATATTCAATGGGCCTGAAGTAGGATCAATGTAGGACCAAAAGTAGTACAGGGAGCATTTTCAAAGTCGGACCGACTTGTGTAGGACGCTACAAGACGCTCTCATAGGGAAACATTGAACACAGAGCAAAGTAGGATGAAAGTAGTGTAGTAGTGTGAACCCAGCCTCAGGAGTGGAGGCTCCATCCCACCCAAATAACACTTTGGAGCCTCCAAAATTCCAGGCCCCCAAACTACTTTATTAAGATAGAGAAGACTGCGAGCCAGTCCTCTCTGAATTAGCGCCTGCCTGGAACTTTTCACCCACTTTTGGGTGACCCCCCTGAACCTTCTACCTCTATTTAAATGGACCATAGTCCAAACAGTGGTGCCGTATAGCACCCGTCCAGGACCCACCCCCGGTGTCCTGTACACTATATATATATATAAATACAATTATTATTACTATAATGTTAATATTTTATTTGTTATTATTTATTATTATTTTATTTTAAAATGCTTATGTTTATATATGTTAAAAAAAAAAAACAATATTATATATAGTATTACGTGCAAAGTGACATTTCTTCAGTGTTGTCACATGAAAAGATAGAATAAAATATTTACAAAAATGTGAGGGGTGTACTTACTTTTGTAAGATATGGGGCAGATTCAGGTACCTGCGCACCTAGTTACGACGGCGCAGCGTATCGTATTTACGATACGCCGACGCAACTTACAGGAGCAAGTGCTGTATTCACAAAGCGCTCCGTAAGTCGCGGCGGCGTAGCGTAAATGGGGCCGGCGTAAGCCCAGCGTAATTCAAATGTGGAAGAGGGGGGCGTGTTTTATGCTAATGTGCGATGACCTGACGTGATTGACGTGTTTTACGAACGGCGCATGCGCGTGTACATATCCCAGAGTGCATTGCTCTCAAATACGCCGCGACGACGTATTGGTTTTCGACGTGAACGTAAATGACATCCAGCCCTATTCGCGAACGACTTAAGCAAACGACGCAAAAAAAAATCAAATTTCGAAGCGGGAACGACGTCCGTACTTAACATTGGCTGCGCCTCCTAATAGCAGGAGCAACGTTACGCCTGAAAAAGCCTTACGCAAACGACGTAAAAAAACTACCGCCAGGCGCACGTATGTTTGTGAATCGGCGTAACTAGGTAATTTGCATACTCTCCGCCGAAAACGACGGGAGCGCCACCTAGCAGCCAGCGTGAGAATGCACCCTAAGATACGACGGCGTAAGAGAGTTACGCCAGTTGTATCTTAGGCTAATGTCGGCGTATCTTGCTTTCTGAATACAGAAAGAAGATACGCCGGCGCATATTTGAATTTACGTGGCGTATCTATAGGCGTAAATTCTCTCTGAATCTAGCCCAGTATTCCTATTTTTTTTTTTTTTTACTTATTTAATTTTTTTTTTCATAAATACATTTTAACAGGTTTAATTAATTCATGTATTTAAAGAAATCTCTGACAGGTGGGAGGACCCCCGGATGGAGGGCGGGGAATTCCTCCTGGAATGAACGCTAGCGATCATTTTTTGAAAACGATCGTTCCCCCTCCCCCCGACACCTTCACGCTCTTTCTCTTCCTGACTCTTCCAAGATTATAAATAATATCTACTTATAGCACAAAAATCAACTTTCCGTTTGAATAAAGATTTTCCTCCGGAGCGCGGGGTGAACGGAAAGGGTTTTGTTGCTTTTTTTTAATGAACCGCCATGAGATTGCTGCGCATCAGAATTTCAAAATGCGTACAAAAGGGGAAAAAAAAAAGAGAAGAGGCGCACAAAGGCCGACCTTGAAGGTCTGGGCGTGCGGCGGCTCGCCGCGGAAAACAATCCTCTTGTTGGACCATTAACGGGAATCACAGAAAACGGCGCTCCTCGTTATAGGCTACATGATTGTTCATTCCAACAATGGCTGAACATAAACGGCGGTATCGTTCGCTTTGTATTCACGCGGCGCGCCTCATTTATTAGAAAAATAAAAGTAAAAAATATATATATAATAATATATAAAAAAAGAATTTGCCTTGCCTGGCGGCAAAACAAGATTCTCGCCCTCGTTTTTATTTTTTTTCTAATACAGGTCAGAAAATTAAAGGAAAACTTTGGGGCAGATCCACAAAAGTATTACGCCGGCGTATCTCTTGATACGCCGGCGTAATTTCAAATTTTGCGCGTCGTATCTTTGTTTTGTATCCACAAAACAAGATACGACGGCATCTCGGCTAGATCCGTCTTAGTACGCCGTCAGATCTAAGCGGCAATTTTTCGGCGGCCGCTAGGTGGCATTTCCGTCTAATTCCGCGTCGAGTATGCAAATTAGCTAGTTTACGGCCATCCACGAACGTACGTCCGGCCGGCGCATTTTTTTCACGTCGTTTGCGTTCGGCTTTTTCCGGCGTATAGTTAAAGCTACTATATGGTGGCGTACTCAATGTTAAGTATGGCCGTCCTTCCCGCATAGAAATTTTAAATTTTTACGTCGTTTGCGCAAGTCGTTCGCGAATAGGGCTTTGCGTAGAATGTCACCACCGTCGGAAGCATTGGCTGGTTCCGGTTTAATTTCGAGCATGCGCACTGGGATACCCCCACGGATGGCGCATGCGCATTTAAAAAAAAAAAGTTGTTTACGTCGGGTCACAACGTATTTACATTAAACACGCCCCCATCACATCCATTTGAATTGCGCACCTTTACGCCGCCAAAGATACACTACGCCTCCGTAACTTACAGTGCGGATTCTTTGTGGATTAAAAAAAAAAGTAAGTTACGGCGGCGTAGTGTATCTTAGATATAAATGCGCCGCATTATTGTGTACAACTGACATGTGATTGCTGTGATTGGTCACACAGCTATCACATGAGACAAATGCACTGTGATTGGCTCTGTCTGTACAATGCGATCACCGTGACCAATCACACTATTACACAGAGAATGGCTATGAATGGAAGCAGTTTATTGTGTACAACTGACATGTGATTGCTGTGATTGGTCACACAGCTATCACACGAGACAGATGCACTGTAATTGGCTCTGTCTGTACCATGTGATCACTGTGACCAATCACACTATTACACAGAGAATGGCTATGAATGGAAGCAGTTTATTGTGTACAACTGACATGTGATTGGTGTGATTGGTCACACAGCTATCACATGAGACAGATGCACTGTGATTGTCTCTGTCTGTACCATGTGATCACTGTGACCAATCACAATAGTACACAATGAATGTCTGTAAATGAAAGTCTTTTATGGAGTACAACTGACATGTGATTGGTCACAGCTATCGCATGAGGCAGATGCACTGTGATTGGCCCTGACTGTACCATGTGATCACTGTGACCAATCACAATAGTACACAATGATGGCTATGAATGAAAGACCTTCATTGAGTAGAGCTGACAGGTGATTGCTGTGATTGGTCACATTGGTGCTAATAAACCTAACGCTCCTCCACCCCCAGATTGAAAATGCTGTTGTCTACCAATAAAAGGAGGTGTGTTACTACCAGGTGAAAACAAAAAGGGACAAAGCCTAAAAAAGGAAAACGAATGCAGCCACCATAAATAATGATTGGTAAGCTGAAACGTATTTCATTTTTTTGTTTTGGGTTTAATGAAAGGTAGAAAAAAATGAATTCTGGGATTTAATAAGCCCCCCTCAAGTCGGAGGACGCAGAGCCGCGTATTTACATTTTCCTCGCTGCAATTATTTTTGAATGTCTTTGCAGCTCCAAATAAACGAGCTTCTTATTTTGAGAAGTGTGGGGAAAATATCCCAAATCTGAAACTCGTTAATACAACCACTAATTATACTCTATTTCTGTAACATTTCTGTCCCCCCCCCCCCAAAGGGAGGAGAAGGGGCCGAGCGCGACGCTGTCGAGAGAAAACGAAGCCGGCTAATTGTGTACAAGTGAAAGAGAAGCTGTGGGAAATGTTGAGGTGTACTTACTTTGAAGAGTTCAGAATGGAATGAACCTTTTCTGCTAGAAAAAAAAAAAATTCAGCATACCTGCTGGGCCCGTTTTAAGCAAAATTCCAGCTTTTCCGGAACCATGGGGTCTGGGAGAAGGAGGAAACCAGCGTCATGCCAAGCTGGCCAGCTGGGACTTTCTCAGGGGTAGCGGTCCAGGTCAAGCTGGCCACGGGGCTCTGGTGAAGGGGGAACTGGCTGAAGCTCCAACTAGGCAGGTAGTTGGGACTTTGGGAACCTGTGATGGTCCTATCAAGGTTGTGCCAAGCTGGCCCAAAATAACTATTTGCATAACGGGGCGAGGCAACCTCTGTGTGTGCCGTGATATTATGTTGTAGTATCATAACTGCTGGGCCTGTTTTAAGTGAAATTTCAGCCTTTCTAGACCATGGGGTCTGGGAGAAGGAGGAAGCCAGCGTCATGCAAAGCTGGCCAGCTGGGACTTCCTCAGGGGTAGTGGTCCAGGTCAAGCTGGCCACAGGGTTCTGGGGAAACGGGAACTGGCTGAAGCTCCAAGTCAGGCAGTTGGGACTTTTGGAACCTGTGATGGTCCTATCAAGGTTGTGCCAAGCTGGTACAAAATAACTAATTACATTACGGGGCGAGGCAACCTCTGTGTGTGCCGTAATATGATGTTGTAGTATCATAACTGCTGGGTCTGTTTTAAGTAAAATTTCTGCCTTTCTAGACCATGGGGTCTAGGAGAAGGAGGAAGCCAGCGTCATGCCAAGCTGGCCAGCTGGGACTTCCTCAGGGGTAGTGGTCCAGGTCAAGCTGGCAGGTAGTTGGGTCTCTGAGAACCTGTGATGGTCCTATCAAGGTCGTGTCAAGCTGGCCAAAAGAACTATTTGCGTTACGGGGCGATGCAACCTCTGTGTGTGCCGTAATATGATGTTGTAGTATCATAACTGCTGGGCCCGTTTTAGGTAAAATCCCACCTATCTCATCTGTTAGGGGAGGCATGGATGCATCACCAGGGCAGCCTCCTTCCTAGCCGAAAAGGGGAGTGTCTAATTTCCCATCACAAATTTGGTCATGGGGTCGGGGAGAAGAAGGAAGCCAGCGTCATGCCAAGCTGGCAAGCTGGGATTTCCTCGGGGGAAGTGATCCAGGTCAAGCTGGCCACAGGGTTCTGGGGAAAGGGAACTGGCTGAAGCTCCAAGTCAGGCAGTTGGGACTTTGAGAACCTGTTATGGTCCTATCAAGGTTGTGCCAAGCTGGCCCAAAATATCTATTTGCATTACGGGGCGAGGCAACCTCTGTGTGTGCCGTAATATGATGTTGTAGTATCATAACTGCTGGGCCTGTTTTAAGTAAAATTTCAGCCTTTCTAGACCATAGGGCCTGGGAGAAGGAGGAAACCGGCGTCATGCCAAGCTGGCCAGCTGGGGCTTCCTCAGGGGTAGCGGTCCAGGTCAAGCTGGCCACAGGGTTCTGGGGAAGGGGGAACTGGCTGAAGCTCCAAGGCAGGTAGTTGGGTCTTTGAGAACCTGTGATGGTCCTATCAAGGTTGTGCCAAGCTGGCCCAAAATATCTATTTGCATTACGGGGCGATGCAACCTCTGTGTGTGCCGTAATATGATGTTGTAGTATCATAACTGCTGGGCCTGTTTTACGCAAAATTCCAGCTTTTCTGGCACAGTACATCCTGGCACGGGGCACATCATGGCACGGGGCACATCAGGGCATGGGACACATCAGATCACAACAGGGCACATAGCACATCAGGGCACAGGGCACATAGCACATCAGGACATGGGGCACATAGCACATCAGGGCACATAGTACATCAGGGCACATCAGGGCACATAGCACATCAGGACATGGGGCACATAGCACATCAAGGCACAAAGCACATCAGGGAACATAGCACATCAGGACATGGGGCACATAGCACATCAGGGCACATAGCACATCAGGGCACAGGGCACATAGCACATCAGGACATGGGGCACATAGCACATCAGGGCACAGGGTACATCAGGGCACAGGGCACATCAGGGCACAGGGCACATAGCACATCAGGGTTGCTGTGGACCTCCGACCGGCCCACTGAACTATCGGCCCACCGGGAATCTCCCGGTAGTCCCGATGGCCAGTCCATCCCTGCCCGCCATAGACATCATGCCGTAACCACGCCTTAGCTTCAAGTCCTATCGTTTGTCATAGGAAATGGAAAATATATGCAGATAAATTAAGAATGAGGCCAGTGATTAGCGACAGCAGGAGCCTCGTCGCCTCCTCCTCCCGTCGCCTAGCCCCCCCCCCCCCAGTAATCACATCAGTGTAATTCTGTCCCCTCTGATGTACACTTAACCGCTCAATCGCTGCGGCAAAGTCTGAAAGCCCCGGCAATCCGAGTCCTTTCATCTGCAGAAGCACGGCTCCTCTTCTTGACCTGTTTTTTTTTTTTTTTTTTCACGTTTTTTTTTTTGTTGTTGACGACTAGAAGGCAACAAATAGGGGATGAGCCAGAAAAGTGCTTTCAAATGAGAAGTCCTGACATATTAAATTAGCCTGGAATCGCACTAAGGTGTTCTCTCCCGTCTTTAGACTGTAAAAGCATCCGGTACAAGGAAGATCAATTTATAAAAAAGGATTAGAACTTTCCACTTTGACAAAACGAGAGAAAAAAATTATAAAAATCGCTCTCAGGCAGAGAGGTTTGTTGCGTCGGATCCAAACGAGCAGAACGGCTGCAATTTAAAAATCCTTGTTTGTGATTTTATTTCACAGACGCTTTTTTTTTTTTTATCTTTTCTTGACATCATTTTTCTTTTTTTTTATCTTAAAAATGAACTCCAAGTTTTATTTAAATTGATTCCTATTGCAAAAGTTTAATTTTTTATTTTTTTTTCTAAAACAAGATGAATAGCACAAACAGTACGCAATGTTAAGAAATATTCCTAATTAGCCACAGCGAATATAAATACACAATGGCCCAGATTCTCGTATCTGGGCGTAAAACTATGCGGGCGTAACGTATCTCGTTTACGTTACGCCGCCGCAAGTTTTACGGGCAAGTGCTTTATTCACAAAGCACTTGCCTGTAAAGTTGCGGCGGCGTAGCATAAATCTCCCGGCGCAAGCCCGCCTAATTCAAATGATCCGGGTAGGGGGAGTGGATCATTTAAATTAAGCGCGTTCCCGCGCCGAACGTACTGCGCATGCGCCGTCCCTAATATTTCCCGACGTGCATTGCGCTAAATCACGTCGCAAGGACGTCATTGGTTCCGAATCTGGGCCTTTGTGTGCATCATTTTTTTTTTTTTTTGCAAACACGGATATGACCTTGTAAAAGTAGCAGTGACATCATCGCGGTGCCGCACATAGCCTGTGCAGAGAGCAGAGCTGTGGGAGGGGCCAATGAGCCCCACCCACTACAGGCTGCCTGCAGAAAGCTGCAGCATAGGCGTGAGCAAGGGGTGTGCCGGCGTAATATTTTTGTGGATCTGCCTATATATATATATATATATATATATATATATATATATATATATATATATATATATATATATATATATATATATATATATATATATATTAATATTTATTGTTTATTTAACCACTTCCCGACGGCCGTACGACTATTGACGGCCGCAGGGTGGTTTGACTTCTCTGAGGCGCCGTCATTTGACGTCCGCCCCTTTCTGCGTTCCCCGCGCGCGCTCCCGAGCGCGCAGCGGGGAACTTCTGTGCTGGCCGTGTCCCTTGGACACAGCCAATCACAGATGGCCGTGAACGGCCAATCGGAGTGGCCGTTTGCTAGGCGATCTGTGCGGCCAATGAGAGATGATCTCATATGTTTACATATGAGATCATTTCTCATTGCCGGCTCTCACAGACAGCGGTGCTGTCAGGGAGAGAGGAGACCGATCTGTGTCTCTTGTACATAGTGACACAGATCGGTCGCCTCCCCCAGTCACCCCCCTTCCCCCACAGTTAGAACACTATATAGGGAATACTTTTAACCCCTTCCTCACCCCCTAGTGTTAACCCCTTCAATGCCAGTCACATTTATACAGTAATTAGTGCATATTTATAGCACTGATCGCAGTATAAATGTGAATGGTGCCAAAAATGTGTCAAAAGTGTCCGCCATAATGTCGCAGTTGCAATAAAAATCGCAGATCGCCGCCATTACTAGTGTCCCTTATTTTGTAGGCGCTATAACTTTTGCGCAAACCAGTCGCTTATTGCGATTTTTTTTGTTTTTTTTACTAAAAATATGTAGAATACGTATCGGCCTAGACTGAGGATAAAAAAAAAAATTAAAAAATTTAGCTATTTATTATAGCAACAAGTAAAAAAGTTTTATTTTTTTTTCAAAATTGTCGCTCTATTTTTGTTTATAGCGCAAAAAAAAGAAACCGCAGAGGTGATCAAATACCACCAAAAAAAAACTCTATTTGTGGGGAAAAAAAGGACGTCAATTTTGTTTGGGAGCCATGTCGCAATTGTCAGTTAAAGCGACGCAGTGCCGAATCGCAAAAAGTCCTCTGGGCAGGAAGGGGGTTTAAGTGCCCAGTAAGGAAGTGGTTAAATAATGGAGAGTAGCGTCATTGTCACCCCATAATTTACATTGCCAGTAGACAGATTCTTTCCAATGGTATCACTTTGTATCACTTTAGGGAGATGACCGACACAAATGAATGACAAAGGAGCCCCTTGACCCGCCACCTCATCGTGACAATACGGGGAAGAAGTCACATCCACGACTTTCCTAAAGTTCTCCGTCCAGCCGCTGCGCTCGGCTCTTTCCATAGATATTACCGTATAACTCCGCACGCGTTGTCGGCAAAAACCATTTCAAAGTCAGATGACGACTAAGCCGCGACAAACAACGCTGGCTCGCCGGACGACTCGATGAAAATGGATCACCCGTCAAACCTTGTGGCTTCAACTTACAAACGGCGGAAGTCTTGTGTGGCTTCCCAAATAGATTAGACTTAGATTACTTTCTGTCCGTCCCGGTTTCTGAGTTTACCCCGAGACCTCGGGGACACAAGGAAGAAAAAACAACCTGCTCATAAATCCTCCATGACATCTTCAGTCCTAGATAAAGATTTCCCACAGTGGGAATATGACAGATTGGTATCTTCTGTACGAGTCAAACCTGAATATCTGAGCTTGCTGGAAACTAGAATGTGGTCAGAATTGCTGTGGGGGGGTTTTGTAATGACTTGGGGGGTCTATTTAGAAAACAATCACAAGGTCATTCATCTGGTGAATCTGCATCTACATTAATTATGTACTAATTGAGTAAAAGCCAATTTTCTTTGGGCCATTTTCTCTTCTGAATGAATTCTCTCTTATTATGGGCAGTACTAAAATACCGTATATCGGGGTATGCCCCAACCTGGAAGGGAAATTTCAGAAAAAAAAATACTTACAGTTTGAATGCCCCTCGTCGGTGTCTTGCCCGGCGTCCATCTGCAGCCTTGTCCGGTCCGGCATACGTCTGTGGCCTCAGTGGTGTCCTCCCGCGCTGTTTTTGAGTCGAATCCCCGCTTCCCGCGCTGTGTTTGAATGCCGCCAACGACATATACCGAGTGCAGTACACTCGGGCACGCTCGGCTTCTCACGCATAAAGGCTAGGGGGCGTAACAGAGCGTGACCACGAGCGAAGCCAAGCCTGGCCGAGCCTGGCCAAATGTACCCGAGTGTACTGTGCTCAGTATATGTCGGCGGCGCAGTTCAAACTCAGTGCGGGAAGCGGGTATCGGCGTATATCGCGCACCCACAATTTTCCCCTTATTTTAAGGGGAAAAAAGTGCGCGGTATAGGCCGATAAATACGGTACCATATTTTAGAAACTAGATGTCATTGGCCAAATATGGCCACGTGGTCATATTTGGCCAGTGATATCATGCTATGCCTACCCTTTCATTTATGAAGCCAGAGATTCCTGGACAGGTGACGTCACTGGATGCTAAGGACATGGCGGGTGCCGGAACCCACCGCTTCCTACGATTGTGGTTGTTGTCTTCATGATAACCCCCAATATCAATAGTACAATGACAGTAACTGCGTTATATGTTCAACCTTTCGGCAAGACATGTACAGTATCAACCAAAAATCATGTATACCCATATGCCCTCAACCAAGGTGGTCTCTCTGGTTGAGAGCCACATATCTACAATATAGTTGGAGGGTATACAACTGTTATAGGTGGCCGTGCCTACAGTTTCTCTCTGCTTTTATGATACTGTTGGAAGGCAACATGGTTTAATATCATAGTTCTGGAATTTTGCTTCCTGGTTCATACAGGGACATGGCCCCAAGTTGTCTGCATAGCAAAAGGGCTTGGCTCCAGCCCACCTGGTGTGATACAAGCTTCAAAGAGAGCAATGGCTGTCAGGATGATTGATGACAAAGATCAAAAGATCAACAAGCTCCTGGAGATTATACATGGACAACGCTGCCCCTATAGGCCAATATAATATATTACAAGGACTATCGCTTGGCAATATGTCATTGGATAGGAGGCAAGTGGGGGTAGTTATTAGTTGGTGTGAATGTTTTGAGTAAAAAGGGCTCACAAAAACATAGATTCCTTGTTCCTATTTCCCTTGCTCTGGATGCTTACTTGGGCCTAAGTCATGCGGCCCAGGCACTCTTTTGCCATCCAGAGCCCAGCCATGAGTCCATCTAGAGCACAGGTGTCAAACACAAGGCCCACGGGCTGAAAACGGCCCTCCAGTTCGTTTCATGTGCCCCTCGCACCCCTCCAGACCCTATACTTTCTGCTTTCAAGCAATGCATCCATCTTCCTCCCAGCAGCAGCATAAGGTAAGGGGGGTGCACTGTGATGTAAGGTAGAGTAGGGGACTCAACTTCTGATGGTGGGGTGGCTCTCGATATCTAATGTAAGGGGAGGGGATGCGCGGGACATCTAATCTTACAGTTACAACCGGCCCTTTTTAGGGCAATCATAATGCTGATGCGGCCCACAATGAAATTGAGTTTGACACCCCTGATCTAGAGGATCGTTATAAGTATCTTTGATGTTTTGTTGTTATATGCTCTATGGGCCAGATTCTCAAAGGACTTACGACGGCGCAGCGCCATGTACACCGTCGTAAGTCCTAATCTGACCCGTCATATCTATGCGACTGATTCTTAGAATCAGTTACGCATAGATATCCATTAGATCCGACAGGCGTAAGTCTCTTACGCTGTCGGATCTAAACTGCAATTTTTTTTTTTGCCCGCTAGGTGGCGCTTCCGTCGAGTATGCAAATTAGCTAGATATGCGAATTCCCGAACGTACAGTAAAGTTACGACGTTTACGTTAGGCTTTTCCCGGCGTAATGTTGCCCCTGCTGTATGGTGGCATAAGTGCGGCACAACAATGTTAAGTATGGCCGTCGTTTCCACGTCAAAATTTTAAAATGTTACGTCGTTTGCGTAAGTCGTTCGTGAATGGGGCTGGACGTCATTTACTTTCACGTCAAAACCAATGACGTCCTTGCGACGTCATTTGGAGCAATGCACACTGGGATATTTTACGGACGGCGTATGTGCAGTTCGTTCAGCGCGGGGACGTGCTCGATTTAAATGATACACGCCCCCTACCCGCCGAATTTGAATTCCGCCGTGTGATTTGCGCTACGCCACCGCAACTTACGGAGCAAGTGATTGAGAATACAGCACTTGCCCGTGTAAGTTGTGGCGGCGTAACGTAAATCGGATACGTTACGCCGCCGCATAGATACGCCAGTATACAAGAATCTGGGCCTATATGTTCTGCTGTTTAGTGTATGATGTTAGAATATTCCTATTTTCTTGGGAAATAAATAAGATATTGTTTTTACTAGCAGCGGTGTGTGTGTTTTCATAACTAACTTTACATTATTGTGCTTATCACAATCTTTATAAACTAGCTAATTATAGGCTTAGACAAGTTAATATATATATGCAATAGTTATATAGTTTTTATAAGATTGTATAGTATTGCATAATTTACAACAGATACACTTTTGCAGTTGTCTAAATGTCTCATTGTTTGAATAATAGTTTGAGGGCTGTCTATTCTCCCTACAATTTAATTGTTGTACTGTATTGTTAGTCTTCCATGGGCACCGAAAAAAGTCCTTCTTGGTTGAGGGCATATGGGCATACATTATCAGTTGGATGTGGTGGCCCTTCGTAATGTCCAAGGCATTACAAAATTTGGTTTTCAACCAAAAATCAGATGATGGCAGATATATACTTTATAGTATTAAGAGCAGGGCTTTTTTTCATCTGGAACTTGGTGGAACTCAGTTACACCTCCTCAGGCTCAGGCCCTCTTCTCCCTGCTCACCACTATTACTTGAAAACACAAAAGTCTGGCTTACAAGTGACAGCTTGTTCTCCAACGGCTCCCACAGATCAAATCTCCCGAGTGGCTCCCACTGAGTAAATGATGGGTACAAGGGAGATGCAGGTACACGGGGTCAGGGGCATCGGGAGAGTGGGGCTTGGGGGGCTGGAGCCCTGAATGGGTCCCCAAAAACACCCGAGTCTATGGAATGCTGCATTCCATTGTTAGCCCAGAGCTCCGGGACCGATCTGATCGCGAGTGCGGCCGAAAGTGTCTGAGTGCAGCTGCGGCCAAAAGTGGCCGAGTGCCATAGCAGGTCCCGCCTTTTGGAGCCGGCAGCACCAATGCCAGGACCGTTGTCATGTGACATGGCATCCATCATAGCCTGCAGGCTCCAGAAGGCGGGAATTACAATGGGACTCTCTTCTGCTTCCTCAGCTTGGCTCCTCTCTGACGAGTGACTGACTGCCTGCTGTGACCGCACACCACGACTGAGCTGAGGTAGGTCAGAGACTAGGGTGACCACTTGTTCCGGATTGCCCGGGACAGTCCCGAATTTTGCAGGTCTGTCCCGGGCACCTTCATTTCAGGACAATACAGTGTCCCGGAATGAAACTGGCACAATCCCGCCCCCTACTTGTGATTGGAGAAATCATAAATCCCGCCTCTTGTGTCCAATCACTGTGCTTTGATTCGTTACAGCACAAGCTGAGTGGTAGTTTGGAAATGTGGTCACCCTATCAGAGACAGTGTATGTATGTCATTGTCAGTGTATGTAGGTCAGTGTATGTAGGTCAGTGTATGTAGGTCAGGCAGGTCACTGGTCAGTGTATGTAGGTCAGTGCATGTAGGTCAGTCTATGTAGGTCAGCGTATGTAGGTCAGGTAGGTCAGTGTATGTAGGTCAGGCAGGTCAGTGTATGTAGGTCAGGCAGGTCAGTGTAATGGTCAGAGTCAGGCAGGTGAGTTTAGTGGTCAGCATTGATGGGCACTGGTAAGCCACACAACACACCCCAGCGCCCATAAATAAGCCATGCCACATACAACACCACTCCCCCCCCCCGGTTCTGGCCTTGGACTTCAGGCTGAAGCCCCTGGTCTTTTTACCACCTAGCAACACCCCTGCACAGGGTGCAGTGCAAATGCCAACATCACCACTGGATGATCTCTCCGCAAGTGAGAGAGGTGGCGCCAACTATAGTATATGGGGAGGTACTAGAGCCGGCTGGGTGCTTCAGCTCAATACAGCAACAAAAATAAGACACGTGGAAGATGGTGGGGCTTTTAAGGAGATGGGAAGAAGATGGGGGCAGTAGAGGGGGGTTGTATTCAGATATCTGAGCTGTTGAGACCAGTGGAAGGTCTTGTTTGAAACGCATATCAAATTCTTTCTTTTTTTTTTTTAATAAACTTTATTCTATAGGGAACCATGAATTACAAACAAAGGCATCCCCCAGACCCTTCTCCTCTTCTGGCACATTCCATCCCAAGTGCGTTTAATCCCCCCGTCCAATTGTCCCCTTTTGTGGGGAAACAGGTTGGAGGAGGAGCAAGGTCTGGCGGACGACATTGTTTGTAACGCACAATTCCCTATAAAATAAAGACAATCCAAAAAAAAAAAAAAAAAGGGAAAAGCAAGGATTTGGCGGCGTTAACGGCATCCTTCACTCTCAATCAGGCGATCACGTTTGGAGAGTCGCACAGCTGGAAAATAGTTGCAAGCAGCCCCACATAAATCCAGCTGACATTTCTATTGCCCACTTTCCCAATTTCACGGCTCCCATCTTGAGGAGCCGCGCCGGCAATAAATGTTAATAAGCATTGTTCATTAATATGCAGCCATCAAACCTGAGGCTCCCCGGATCACTAATGAGTGTTTGTTACTCTTCATTCTCGACATAAATATGGAGGAGATTCAACAAGTTTCTGAGAATGAAATATCATGGCGACGCCGTTATCATTTCAAGAGGGTAATTAAAATGATGTATAGTCATAGCGCGCATACATCGCTCTATAGACGCGGAGACATAATCTATGCTGGAGCTCTCCATCAAAATGAAAAGGGATGTATAGGAGATAAAAAAAAAATGATTTATGGCCGGGGGGCAGTCCTGATCCAGAGCTAAAGCTGAACTCCGGCCTTCGCCTTCAGTCTTGCACAGTTGTACCGGTTCCTCTCCCGGACGGGAATGGCTTCCTCTGATTTCACCGCACACTGTGAGGGACTGTCAGGCAAAAGAGGAAAAGATCCAAAATACTGGAGGCCTTCCAGTCAAAAAATAAGGTGCGCTCGATCTGACTTGCTGCATTGGAAGCAAATGGAGCGCACCTCAATTTTTGGCTGGAATGGCATCCAACATTTGGACCTTTCGGACAATTTTTTTTTTTACCATAGTGTAACGGTCAGGGGTTAACACTGTTTACGATTTCCCATTCCACCAACCCAAGACAGCTCCTCGACACTCCACAATCCAGCAGACACGATTCATAAGAATTCCCCCCCAGAAAGACGAGACACAAGCTCTGTTCTCTCTGGTTCAAACGAATGACTCCTTTAATGGTAACTCAGCCTTGTTATATACAGTTACAAGCATGCTACAGTAATCACAGGGACAATGAAAACTCTCCACCCAAAACATCACACAATGGGCACTTAACGAGTTCCCCCTCAATCCACATCCCAGACAGACATTCGGGCACCAAATCTAGAGGAGTTAATTACTACAGCTGACAAGTCACATTCCACATCTATTATCAATAGTATTTTCACACAAAACAGTGTCATTAGCATACACAATGAAATATCTTAGGAGCAGACCTAATTAGCACAATGGACAACAGAATGCAATCACAGCAAGCCCCATCACCACAGCCAGGTGGATTTAATTGTCATCTCAACAGTCTATGTTAACACATTGAATGAGAAACTCTATTGACCTGTTGTGGTCAGAATAAACAACCTGTAATATTCCAAAATATCCTGCAATACCTGAATTATCATTAATGTCCCATCTCATGTAATCCAAGATATCAGTTCTCAGTCATCCTATGCCCCTAAGGGACATGAGATGACCCTTGACCCAAGAGTCATTGGTGAAGCTGGCACAGGAGTACCCCGCATCCTTCAAAAAGTCTCTGGGTATCATGGCCATTCCGTTACACATAGTAAGCCTTAACTTTAAAGGGCAACCCCATCCTAGAGAGAGAGAGAGAGAGAGAGAGAGAGTGTTGGGTAGAGAGAGAGATGGAAACAGAGAGCGGGAGAAGGAGGCAAAAAGGAGTGAAAGAGAGAGGGGGAGAGAAAGAAAGAAATAAAGAAAGAAAGAAAGGATAGGGGGAAAGAGAGTGAAAGAAAGCATTGGCTAGAGAGAGAAAAAGAAGAGAGAGAAAGAGTTTCACATAGAAAGAGAGAGGGGGAGAGAAAAAAAAAACAAAGAAAGAGAGAGAAATAGAAAAGAAAGGGAGAGAAAGAGACAGAGAAAGAAATTGATAGAAAGCGAGGGGGAGAGAGAGAGAGAGGGAGGGAGAAATGGGGGGGGGGGAAGAGAAAGAGATTGATAGAAAGAGAGAGAGACAGAGAGAGGGAGATAGAGGGAGAGGGAGAAAGATAGGGGGAGAAAGTGGGAGTTAGAGCTAAAGAGGGGGAAACAGAGAGAGAAAAAGAAAGAGAGAGGGGGAGGATGAGAGAAAAAAAGATAGAAAGAAATAGGGAGAAAGAGACGGGGGGGGGGGGGGGAGAAAAAAAAAGAAAGAAAGAAAGAAAGAAAGAAAGAAAGAAAGAGGGAGAGAAAGACAGATGGCCAGATTCAGAGAGAGTTAGGCCGGCGTATCAGTAGATACGCCGACGTAACGCAGAATCTACGCCGTCGTAAGTTTAAGTTATCAAACTGAGATACACGTAAACCTAGCTATGATATGACGGCCTGCGCCATCCTATCTTAGGGTGCAATATTTTGGCTGGCCGCCAGGTGGCGCTTCCGTTGAGTTCGGCGTAGAATATGTAAATCACAAGATACGCCGATTCACGAACGTACGTGCGCCTGTCGCAGTAAAGAGACGCCGTTTACGTAAGGCATTTTCCGGCATGCGCCGTTCGTAAAAAAACGTCAATCACGTCGGGTCACAAGTAATTTTTATAAAACACGCCCCCCTATCCTCATTTGAATTAAGCACGCTTACGCCGGCCACATTTACGCTACGTCGCCGTAAGTTAGGAGGCAAGTACTTTGTGAATACAGTACTTGCCTCTCTGACTTAAGGCGGCGTAGCGTAAATACGATACGCTACGCCGCCTTAAAGATGCGGCGCTCTACTTGAATCTGGCCAAGAGAGAGAGAGACGGAAAGATGGGGAGAGAGAGAGAGAGACGGAAAGATGGGGAGAGAGAGAGAGAGAGAGAGGAAACAATAGAGATTTGTCTTCTTCCAGAGGCTCTGTGACCTCACAAGTTTCGGCGGCGGTATAAATATCCGGCTCGCTTCGTCTCTAATCAGCTGATAAATAACGCTTGCATATTTTATTTATTTATCTCCAGCAATTATTGGCTTGTTGAGTTTAACAACCTATTAAAGAGCCTGTGTAAACACCCGATCATTACAACAAATATCTCGTTACCCCAACGACTTCTTGTTTACAGTTCCACGCTTTAACTTTTAATGCAAAACCCATAAGACTTCCAGCGGTTCTCTTGGTGTTATTATGTATGGAGAAGTCCGTCACCCGCCTGCAATTGTTCTACTCAGCTTAGAGCAAAATTGGTTATTAAGCTGTTTACGGCACTTACACAAATTTGGAGAACAAAATACATTAATTAGATGTTTGTCGTTTTTTTTTTTTTTTTTTTTTTTAAAGGGTATAGCGAGTTACAGTTCTGGAATAATATCTGCAACTATAAGCGACTTCAAATCAAAAAATAAATGTAACATTATCTGTACTGGTTTTTTTTTGTTTGTTTTTTTTTTGTACTTTGTTTTGTTTGTTTTTTGTTTGTTTTTTGTACTGATTTTTTTGTTTGTTTTTTTGGTTTTGTTTTTTTTTGTACTGATTTTTTTTGTTTGTTTTTTGTTTTGTTTTTGTTTGTTTGTTTTTTGTTTGTTTTTTGTTTGTTTTTTGTTTTGTTTTTTTGTACTTATTTTTGTTTGTTTTTGTTCTGATTTTTATTTTTTGTTCGTTATTTTGTATTTTTGTACGGATTTTTAACAGATGTGACTAAATATTGATCTTCATCTTCAAGACCATAACACTGGAAATATCCTCGGTGCACTTAGTTGGTAGTAAAGAACATTTCCACCATTTGAAATAGTGTTAAGTTCACATGTACAGTGCCTTGAAAAAGTATTCATACCCCTTGACATTTTCCACATTTTGTCACGTTACAACCAAAAACTATTTTTTTTTTTTATTGGGATTTGATGTGATAGACCAACACAAAGTATTGATTTTTTATATTTTTTTGTTTTTTGTACTGATGATTTTGTGTTTGTTTTTTGTTTTTGTTTTGTTTGTTTGTTTCTGTGTTTTTTTTGTACTGATTTTTTCTTTTTCTTTGTTTGTTTGTTTTTTTGTATTTCTTTTTCTTTTTTTTGTTTTGTTAGTTTTTTGTTTTGTTTTTTGTACTGATTTTTAACAGATGTGACTAAATATTAATCTTCATCTTCAAGACCATAACACTGGAAATATCCTCGGTGCACTTAGTTGGTAGTAAAGAACATTTCCACCATTTGAAATAGTGTTAAGTTCACATGTACAGTGGGGTATTCATACCCCTTGACATTTTCCACATTTTGTCACGTTACAACCAAACACTTAGGGCCAGATTCTCAAAGGCGTTACGACGGCGCAACACCATTTGCGCCGTCGTAACTCCTCATCTGGCCCCGGGTATCTATGCGCCTGATTCTTAGAATCAGTTACGCATAGATACCCATTAGATCTGACAGGCGTAAGGCTCTTACGCTGTCAGATCTTAAAAGCAATTTTTTTTCCCGCGGCTAGGTGTCGCATCGTCGTTTTCCCCGTCGTCTATGCAAATGAGGTAAGTACGCGAGATTCCCGAACATACGCGCGGTCGACGCTGAGAATTTTCGTTGTTTCCGTAGCGTACGCGACGCGCAAGGTTGCCCCTGCTATTATGAGGGCCAACCAATGTTAAGTATGGCCGTCGTTCCCGCGTCGAATTTAAAAAAAATTATGTCGTTTGCGTAAGACGTCCGTGAATGGCGATGGACGCCATTTACGTAAACGTCTAAGCAAATGACGTCGGGGCGACGTTATTTAGCGCAATGCACGTCGGGTAATTTACCCGACGGAGCATGCGCAGTACGCTCGGCGCGGGAGCGCGCCTAATTTAAATGGTGCCCGCCCCATTTGAATTGGGCGGGCTTGCGCCGAGCGATTTAACGATACACGGCCGCAAGTTTACAGGTAAGTGTTCTGAGAATCAGGATGTAAACCTGTAAACCTGCGGTGGTGTAACCTAAATCACATACGTTACGCTGCTCAGGAGCAACGTAAATGTATGAGAATCTGGCCCTTAGTTTTTTTTTTTTATTGGGATTTGATGTGATAGACCAACACAAAGTATTGATTTTTTATTTTTTTTTTTTTTTTTTTTTGTACTGATGATTTTTTGTTTGTTTTTTGTTTTTGTTTTGTTTGTTTGTTTTGTGGGTTTTTTTGTACTGATTTTTTCTTTCTTTTTTTTTTGTTTGTTTGTTTTTTTGTATTTCTTTTTTTTGTTTTGTTAGTTTTTTTTTTTTTTTTACTGATTTTTTTGGTTTTCTTTTTGTTTGTTTTTTTTGTTTTTTGTTTGTTTTTTGTACTGATTTTTTTGTTTGTTTTTTGTACTGATTTTTAACATATGTGACTAAATATTGATCTTCATCTTCAAGACCATAACACTGGAAATATCGCGCCGCTATACCGCCACCACACCTCCGCTGCCCCGTGTGGGGCCTTAGTGAACGGCCTATAGAGGAACAATTCCCCTTCAGTTCGTCTATATGACGCTGCCGCCACCCCTCCTATCCAGAACTACAGGGGGTCGCAGTTATGACCCCTGTGACCTATTGACAAAATGATCAGAAGTTTAGGTTCAAATTCATTTCTTCCGGTGATTATTGGCAAAATAGAACAAATTAGATTCATATTGTTTTTGCCAATGAAATCCGGAATATCCTGTGATAAGCTCCCGCAGGGGTTCATTAGCGGCGGTTGCTTTCTACTCATGTGCACCCCTGATCTAGGTGGCCAATATGGCCAACAATTTCATGCTGAAGACTAATTATCCACTTAACCCCCGGACCATATTGCTGGTCAAAGACCAGAGCACGTTTTGCGATTCGGCACTGCGTCGCTTTAACTGACAATTGCGCGGTCGCGCGACGTGGCTCCCAAACAAAATTGGCGTCCTTTTTTTCCCACAAATAGAGCTTTCTTTTGGTGGTATTTGATCACATCTGCGGTTTTTAGTTTTTGCGCTATAAACAAAAATAGAGCGACAATTTAGAAAAAAAATCTATATTTTTTACTATTTGCTATAATAAATATCCCCCAAAAATATATAAAAAAAACATTTTTTCCCTCAGTTTAGGCCGATACGTATTCTTCTACCTATTTTTCGTAAAAAAAAAAATCGCAATAAATGTTTATTGATTGGTTTGCGCAAAAGTTATAGCGTTTACAAAATAGAGAATAGTTTTATGGCATTTTTATTAATATTTATTTTTTACTAGTAATGGCGGCGATCAGCGATTTTTTTCGGTACTGTGACATTATGGCGGACACTTCGGACACTTTTGACACATTTTTGGGACCATTGGCATTTTTCTAGCGATCAGTGCTATAAAAATGCATTGGATTACTATAAAAATGCCACTGGCAGGGAAGGGGTTAACATTAGGGGGCGGGGAAGGGATTAAGTATGTCCCTGGGTGTGTTCTAACTGTAGGGGGGTGGCCTCACTAGGGGAAATTACCGATCTTCTGTTCATACATTGTATGAACAGAAAATCAGCATTTCCCTCCCTGACAGGAGCAGGAAATGTGTGTTTACACACACAGCTCCCGGTCCCCGCTCTGTAACGAGCAATCGTGTGTGCCCGGTGGCGATCGCGCCCGTCGGGCACACGCATGGGAGTCAGGGGCGAGTGGCCAGCGCGAGAGCCGATGTAGAGCTATGGGCTCTCACGCAGGGGAGCCAACCTGCCGCCGTAAAACGACGGTGGCAGGTCGGCAAGTAGTTAAAGTCCTGCCGCCATCCAGGATTCCCACATTTACAGTACTCACATGAGCAAAAGTTTAAGATACCAAGGTGTGCTGAACTCGTATAGGAAGCAATTTGTATTCCGCCTCAGTCATCACTTTGAGTGTTTTCATCGTTTTGAAGGAGCTCCAGATGTGCAAAAGTCAAAACTCTTATTAAAGAAGTTATGTGATTGAGAAGCAGCATTTCAACTGACATATACTTCATAGCTAAAGATATAAAACCACAAGGTAACCGTCTCTGCCCTCCATTAAGGTCTATCTCTTATACCCCTAGGCATGTCCTTGGCGTGCTAATAAGTCAGAGGTGTGTAGACATCCCTTACCCCTCCAACTTACAACATGTGTCCTTTGATGGACAAGCAAGGGACTGTGTGATTGGAGAGCTCAGATGAGGGGGACTGTGTGATTGGAGGGCTCAGATGAAGGGACTGTGCGATTGGAGGGCTCAGATGAGGGGGACTGTGCGATTGGAGGGCTCAGATGAGGGGGACTGTGCGATTGCAGGGCTCAGATGAGGGGGACTGTGCGATTGGAGGGCTCAGATGAGGGGGACTGTGTGATTGGAGGACTCAGATGAGGGGACTGTGCGATTGGAGGACTCAGATGAGGGGGACTGTGTGTTTGGAGGGCTCAGATGAGGGGACTGTGTGATTGGAGAGCTCAGATGAGGGGACTGTGTGATTGGAGGGCTCAGATGAGGGGACTGTGTGATTGGAGGGCTCAGATGAGGGGACTGTGTGATTGGAGGGCTCAGATGAGGGGACTGTGTGATTGGAGGGCTCAGATGAGGGGACTGTGTGATTGGAGGGCTCAGATGAGGGGGACTGTGTGATTGGAGGGCATAGATGAGGGGACTGTGTGATTGGAGGGCTCAGGTGAGGGGACTGTGTGATTGGAGGACTCAGATGAGGGGGACTGTGTGTTTGGAGGGCTCAGATGAGGGGACTGTGTGATTGGAGAGCTCAGATGAGGGGACTGTGTGATTGGAGGGCTCAGATGAGGGGACTGTGTGATTGGAGGGCTCAGATGAGGGGACTGTGTGATTGGAGGGCTCAGATGAGGGGACTGTGTGATTGGAGGGCTCAGATGAGGGGACTGTGTGATTGGAGGGCTCAGATGAGGGGACTGTGTGATTGGAGGGCTCAGATGAGGGGACTGTGTGATTGGAGGGCTCAGATGAGGGGGACTGTGTGATTGGAGGGCATAGATGAGGGGACTGTGTGATTGGAGGGCTCAGGTGAGGGGACTGTGTGATTGGAGGGCTCAGATGAGGGGACTGTGTGATTGGAGGGCTCAGATGAGGGGACTGTGTGATTGGAGGGCTCAGATGAGGGGGACTGTGCGATTGGAGGACTCAGATGAGGGGGACTGTGTGATTGGAGGGCTCAGATGAGGAGACTGTGTGATTGGAGGGCTCAGATGAGGAGACTGTGTGATTGGAGGGCTCAGATGAGGGGGACTGTGCGATTGGAGGACTCAGATGAGGGGACTGTGCGATTGGAGGACTCAGATGAGGGGGACTGTGTGATTGGAGGGCTCAGATGAGGAGACTGTGTGATTGGAGGGCTCAGATGAGGAGACTGTGTGATTGGAGGGCTCAGATGAGGGGGACTGTGTGAATGGAGGGCTCAGATGAGGGGACTGTGTGATTGGAGGGCTCAGATGAGGGGACTGTGTGATTGGAGGGCTCAGATGAGGGGACTGTGTAATTGGAGGGCTCAGATGAGGGGGACTGTGCAATTGGAGGGCTCAGATGAGGGGGACTGTGCGATTGGAGGACTCAGATGAGGGGGACTGTGTGATTGGAGGGCTCAGATGAGGAGACTGTGTGATTGGAGGGCTCAGATGAGGAGACTGTGTGATTGGAGGGCTCAGATGAGGGGGACTGTGTGATTGGAGAGCTCAGATGAGGGGACTGTGTGATTGGAGGGCTCAGATGAGGGGACTGTGTGATTGGAGGGCTCAGATGAGGGGACTGTGTGATTGGAGGGCTCAGATGAGGGGACTGTGTGATTGGAGGGCTCAGATGAGGGGACTGTGTGATTGGAGGACTCAGATGAGGGGACTGTGCGATTGGAGGACTCAGATGAGGGGGACTGTGTGATTGGAGGGCTCAGATGAGGAGACTGTGTGATTGGAGGGCTCAGATGAGGAGACTGTGTGATTGGAGGGCTCAGATGAGGGGGACTGTGTGAATGGAGGGCTCAGATGAGGGGACTGTGTGATTGGAGGGCTCAGATGAGGGGACTGTGTGATTGGAGGGCTCAGATGAGGGGACTGTGTAATTGGAGGGCTCAGATGAGGGGGACTGTGCGATTGGAGGACTCAGATGAGGGGACTGTGCGATTGGAGGACTCAGATGAGGGGGACTGTGTGATTGGAGGGCTCAGATGAGGAGACTGTGTGATTGGAGGGCTCAGATGAGGAGACTGTGTGATTGGAGGGCTCAGATGAGGGGGACTGTGTGATTGGAGAGCTCAGATGAGGGGACTGTGTGATTGGAGGGCTCAGATGAGGGGACTGTGTGATTGGAGGGCTCAGATGAGGGGACTGTGTGATTGGAGGGCTCAGATGAGGGGACTGTGTGATTGGAGGGCTCAGATGAGGGGACTGTGTGATTGGAGGGCTCAGATGAGGGGGACTGTGTGATTGGAGGGCATAGATGAGGGGACTGTGTGATTGGAGGGCTCAGATGAGGGGGACTGTGCGATTGGAGGACTCAGATGAGGGGGACTGTGTGATTGGAGGGCTCAGATGAGGGGACTGTGTGATTGGAGGGCTCAGATGAGGGGACTGTGTGATTGGAGGGCTCAGATGAGGGGACTGTGTGATTGGAGGGCTCAGATGAGGGGACTGTGTGATTGAAGAGCTCAGATGAGGGGACTGTGTGATTGGAGAGCTCAGATGAGGGGGACTGTGTGATTGGAGGGCTCAGATGAGGGGACTGTGTGATTGGAGAGCTCAGATGAGGGGGACTGTGTGATTGGAGGGCTCAGATAAGGGGACTGTGTGATTGGAGAGCTCAGATGAGGGGGGCTGTGTGATTGGAGGGCTCAGATGAGGGGACTGTGCGATTGGAGGGCTCAGATGAGGGGGACTGTGTGATTGGAGGGCTCAGATGAGGGGGACTGTGTGATTGGAGGGTTTAGATGAGGGGACTGTGCGATTGGAGGGCTCAGATGAAGGGGACTGTGTGATTGGAGGGCTCAGATGAGGGGACTGTGTGATTGGAGAGCTCAGATGAGGGGACTGTGTGATTGGAGGGCTCAGATTAAGGGGACTGTGTGATTGGAGGGCTCAGATGAGGGGACTGTGTGATTGGAGGGCTCAGGTGAGGGGACTGTGTGATTGGAGGGCTCTGTGATGTGGGGGGCTCTTATGTTTATGGGGGACTCAGATGTGATTAGAGGACCTCTGCCAACAAGGGGGACAAGGGGGGCTTCTGATTATGAAGTGAGTTTTATGAAGGTGGTTGTGTGCATCATACCAGATTCAGGATTCCTACTGATGATTAACAAGTAACATTTTATGATCGATAGATAGATAGATAGATAGATAGATAGATAGATAGATAGATAGATAGATAGATAGATAGATAGATAGATAGATAGATAGATAGATAGATAGATAGATAGATAGATAGATAGACAGATATAATTGCAGGATCAGATATGTAGTCTCAGGATTTTGGGGTCACATTACGGCAGACAGTGATAGAAACAAATGACGGATCTCACAGAACAATAGAATAAAATCTCATCCATCACCATGACATCCTTCGGTTTTGCGCTCTCGTTGCCTTAATTATAATATTATAACAAAGCCCCATAATGAACCCTCCAGAATTACCCATTGGCCTGTAGCTGGTTTGACGCCCGACATGTGGACAACACACACAGACACACATCGTATAACGAGAAGAACAAATATAAAGCGTAACTCGAAGCTTTGGCATAAAATAAAGTTCGGAGGCGCTCCCTAATCGGCGGCTTTAGCGATGAATTATTAATGGGAATATTTATTGGAGGTAAGTGCCGGGCGAGCCGGGACAGACAGGGGGTCTGAGTGACACAGAGACAGTCCACAGACCGTTCATTAAACTCTGCCAGAAAAGATGCTGAGTGCGTTGGACGGGTCGCCGCCGCTGCGGCTTCATACATTTCCTAAACTCCCCCCCCCCCCCCACACACACACACACTGGGGGCTGTTTACAAAAACCAGCAAAACCACCATTCTTTATGGAATTTAAAGATAGAGACTTGGGGAAAAAAATAACATAGCAATCCAGGAGGACGAAATTTGGGTCGATTTTCTAAAGGGTCTTTAAGGCAAACTCCGCCTTTATGGGGGGTGGGGGGGGGGGAACGTATAGCAAAAATAATATGGAAAAAAAATAATACATAAAAAAGTTAAAAAAATAAAGAAAGAAATAAAGATAAATAATATAGAATTTGTGATTGCGACGCAAGCCATGCTTTAATTTAACCCCTTCAACTGTAATTAACTAAAATGTGTGTATATACTGGATATTTATTTATATTTGTTTTATTTTATTTTATTTTTTATTTCATATACAAACATACCGTATATACTCGAGTATAAGCCGACCTGAATATAAGCCAAGGCACCTCATTTTACCACAAAAAAATGGGAAAACGTATTGACGTATAAGCCTAGGGTGTCCATGTGCATGCCTCACTGTGCCCATGCCTCACTGTGCCTCACTTTGCCTCACTGTGTCCATGCCTTACTGTGCCCATGCCTCACTGTGCCCATGCCTCACTGTGCCCATGACTAGACTGACGTTTAACATGGGAGTCTATGGAAGGGGTGCCCAGTTTTGAAAAATCGGTGCTCCCCAGTCGTAGGTCCCCCAGACAAAAAACTTTGCACACTTGTAGCAGAGAAATGGGGCTACCTGTGTGCTAAGTTCCGGGTCCAAGGGACCTACGACCGGCTTGCACCGGGTCCCCAAATCACAGAAGAAATTACCGTTTAACATGGGAGTCTAGGGAAGGGGTGCCCGGATTTGAAAAATCGGTGCTCCCCGGCTGTAGGTCCCCCTGACAACAAACTTTGTCCACTTGTAGAGCAAGAGTGGGCTACATGTGTGCCAAGTTTGGGGTCCAGGGGACCTACGGTCGGCCGGTACCGGGTCCCCAAATCACAGAAGAAATTACCGTTTAACATGGGAGTCTATGGAGGGGGTGCCCGGATTCAAAAAATCGGTGCTCCCCAGCCGTAGGTTCCCCAGACAACAAACTATGCACACTTGTAGCAGAGAAATGGGGCTACATGTGTGCCAAGTTCCGGGTCCAAGGGACCTACGACCGGCCGGCACCGGGTCCCCAAATCACAGAAGAAATTACCGTTTAACATTAGAGTCTATGGAAGGGGTGCCCGGATTTGAAAAAAATCGGTGCTCCCCGGCCGTGGGTCTCCCGGACAACAAACTTTGCACACTTGTAGCGGAGAAATGGGGCTACATGTGTGCCAAGTTCCGGGTCCAGGAAACCTACGACCGGCCAGCACCGGGTCCCCAAATCACAGAAGAAATTACCGTTTAACATTAGAGTCTATGGAAGGGGTGCCCGGATTTGAAAAAAATCGGTGCTCCCCGGCCGTGGGTCTCCCGGACAACAAACTTTGCACACTTGTAGCGGAGAAATAGGGCTACATGTGTGCCAAGTTCCGGGTCCAGGAGACCTACGACCGGCCGGCACTGGGTCCCCAAATCACAGAAGAAATTACCGTTTAACATGGGAGTCTATGGAAGGGGTGGCCGGATTTGAAAAATTGGTGCTCCCCGGCCGTAGGTCCCCCGGACAACAAACTTTGCCCACTTATAGAGGAAGAGTGAGCTACATGTGTGCCAAGATTGGGGTCCAGGGGACCTACGGTCGGCCTGTACCAGGTCCCCAAATTTTGGGAGATCAGGCGCAAAAAGGTGACTCGAGTATAAGCCGAGGGGGGCATTTTCAGCAAAATGTGCTGAAAAACTCGGCTTATACTCGAGTATATACGGTATACATACAGCTGTGTCCTTGTTTAGATCTTTATCACCTAAGCACACCATGGTAATAAAGCCCAATTAAAATTCCACCCCACCTGCGTCCTCCACCACATGGATACCCATGATGAGAAGACCGCGTATCCATGGGCTCGGTTATCGTTTGAATGACATGAACTCCATTCAGATGAACCTCTTTGGTGTTTTTTCGATGTCTCAGTTATTCATTCGGAAGATCTACAAGTAGAACGGTTGCTTATAATAATACAATCGGTGTCCTCGCTTTATACCTCGCAGCCTATGTTGAAGGACGGCCATTGATGTCAATGTTTTTTTTTTTTTTATGTGGGTTTTATAAACATTTTATAATTTGGATTATTCATGTCGGTTGGTTTGTCTCTTACGGCAACCATGTGATATATATCTGGAGTGAATTTGATTATCATATGTATCCATGTGCTTTAGGATGTGGGTGGGTTGGAATTTTAATTGGGCTTTATTGCCATGGCGAGGTAATGATGTTTGAGTAATAAAGATCTAAAACAAGGACAAATCTCTCTTATTGTGTTTGTAGATACAGTAGGTTAATTAGAAGGAATATATATATATATATATATATATATATATATATATATATATATATATATATATATATATATATATATATATACACACAGTGGAACCTCGGATTACGAGCATAATCCAGTGGCGTCACTAGGGTTGGTGTCACCCGGTGCGGTAAAACATGGTGTAACCCCCCCCTCTGTCTAGGCTGCCCAGCACCAAGCAGGCAGCGCACGGGCACAGGGCGCACCCCAAACCAGCCTCTGTAAATGATTGTATAGGGCAGTATAGTGGCAGGTTAGGGTAGTATAGAGTGGTATAGTGGCAGGTTGGTGTAGTGGGGTGGTATAGGACAGGTTAAGGTGGTATAGGGCATGTTGGGGTGATATAGGGTAGTTTGGGGTGGTATAGGAGGGCAAGTTAGGGTTGCACATGGCAGGTTGGGGTGGTATAGGGCAAGTTAGGGTGGCACAGGGCAAGTTGGGGTGGCATGGGAAAGTTTGGGGTGGTACAGGGCAGGCTGGGGTGGTACAGGGCAGGCTGTGGTGGCACAGGGCAGGCTGGGTGGTACAGGGCAGGCTGGGGTGGTACAGGGCTGTTTGGGGGGTACAGGGCAGGCTGTGGTGGCACAGGGCAGGCTGGGGAGGCACAGGGCAGGCTGGGTGGCACAGGGCAGGCTGGGGTGGTACAGGGCAGGCTGGGGTGGCACAGAGCAGGCTGGGGTGGTATAGGGCTGTTTGGGGTGGTACAAGCCAGGCTAGGGTGGTACAGGGCAGGCTGGGGTGGTACAGGGCAGCCTGGGGTGGCACAGGGCAGCCTGGGGTGGCACAGGGCAGCCTGGGGTGGCACAGGGCAGGTTGGGCATGTCAGCAAAAAAAAGGTGGGGGGGGGGGGCGCCAAAGAGCTTTGGAAACAGCCGGAAAGGCCCGAGGACAGCTAAGCTGACTTTGGGAAGGCTCGGGAATATAAATAGAAAAAAAAAAATGCTTAAAAACGGTCATTTGTAATATAACAAATACATTTTCGAAACGGTTTTTCCCATTTGTCAACTATAAAAAAAAAATGAAACAATGTATCACATATAAGCCTTATATGTCTTTAAAAAATGTACATTTACATTGGCAAATCAGTCGCAGAGTTATTGTCAGGTGAACTGGGGCACAGCGACAAGCCCCCATCCTTCTGCTCTCCCTCCTGCCGGGGTGACCACAGTGCCAGACTGACAACATTTTAGCCCTGATTGGCCCCGCCCTCTCCCTAATACAATTACAGTTATTTATAAAGCACCATTTTTAGTCAAAGTCTTGGAAACAATGGGGTAGATTCAGGTAGATTTGCGCAGTTTTTACGGAGGCGCAGCGCACCGTTTTGCCGCTGCGCCTCCGCAAATTACCTGCGCTAACCCTTGATTCACAGAGCAGGACCCCCCGTAAATTGCGTGGGCGCTCCGGCAAAATGCCCGGCGTAAGCGCGCGCAATTTAAATGATCCCGTAGGGGGCGTGGATCATTTAAATTAGGCGCGTTCCCGCGCCGAGCGTAGTGCGCATGCTCCGTCGGGAAACTTTCCCGACGTGCATTGCGGCAAATGACGTCGCAAGGACGTCATTTGCTTCAAAGTGAACGTGAATGGCGTCCAGCGCCATTCACGATTCACTTACGCAAACAACGTAAATTTCAAATTTCGCGACGCGGGAACGACGGGTATACGTAGCATTGGCTGCCCCTGCTAATAGCAGGGGTAGCCTTATGCGAAAGACGCCGTACGGAAACGACGGAAACTGCGTACGCAGGGCTCGCGCAAGGTTGTGAATCGGCGTCAGTATGCAATTTGCATACTATACGCTGAACACAACGGGAACACCACCTAGCGGCCAACGTAAGAATGCAGCCTAAGATATGCGGGCATAAGAGCCTTATGCCGCGCATATCTTAAGATGCAGTCGGCGTAACGAGGTTCCTGAATCAGGAGCATTTGTTACGCCGGGGCAAGTAAGCAATTGCGCTGCGCAACTATGGTTACACAGGCGCAATTGCTTCTTGAATCCAGGCCAATCTGTTTAACCGTCCTATAAACAAGGCTCCTCATTACACCCTCCATGCAAAAGACTCCCTGCTGACATGGAGTATGTATGGTAAACATAAATCACATGGCCGCAGGGGGGGGGGGGGGGAGACACTTCTCTAATTCACTTCTGTGATATCGATAAAGTTTTCTACAGTCAGCAAAAAAAAAATGTACAAACTGGACCACAAAAGTACAATTAGCAGATGTTCAGTGCGAGGAAATATCGCAATTTGGAAAGTTTAGGAGGGGGGGGGGGCACTCCCTCGCCCACCCCCCCCCCCGGCCCTTTCCTGCATGCTCAGATAAGGGTCTGGAATGGATCCTAAGGGGGACCCCACACCGTTTTTATAATTTTGGGTCTGGTATGGATTCGGAGGGCAAGGCACCACCACCCATGTTGAGGGCATGTGGCCTAGTATGGTTCAGGAGGGGGGGCACTCCCTCGCCCCCACCCCCCCGGCCCACAGTATACACACACAGTATACACACACACACAGTATACATACACACACAGTATACATACACACAGTATACATACACACACACACACACACACACACAGTATACACACACACACACACACACACACAGTATACACACACACACACACAGTATACACACACACACACACAGTATACACACACACACACACAGTATACACACACACACACACACACACACACACACAGTATACACACACACAGTATACACACACACAGTACACACACACACACACACACACACACACAGTATACATACACACAGTATACACACACTGAAAAGGTACTGGAGAGGCGGGGCAGCTATAATCTTGGATTTTTTTTGAAAAACAGAGATTTTCACATACTGTCCCTGGTTCTACTGAGGCTGGCAACACTGATGGGGCCCCCTAGCGGCATGGGGCCCCTCGGGCAGTACCCGAGCGCCCAAATGGTCAGTCAGCCTCCCTGTATATAACCATTGTGAAGGACTTTTATGCAATTGCCTATATGCTTCAGTTTAATTCTCTCCCTGCTATTTTAATGTCTGTGTGTTATGTGTACAAGGTGATTTCATGGGGACCCGAATGACTCATTCCTCTGCATAACAGACTGTTGAAATGCTAATGTCCCATCACCAGCCAGCTCTCTATTCTAAAGGGTAATTGATCTATTGTGTGTGTGAAGAAGACCTGTGTTTACCCTTAAAGCGGGGGTTCACCCTATCGACGAAAAAAAAAAAAAAATTTATTTTACCTTAAAATCAGGCATTGTAGCGCGAGCTACAGTATGCCTGTCCCAAATTTTTTACCCCCGTACTCACCTTGTAGTCGTCCATCGAAGATACCGGGGAATGGGCGTGCCTATGGAGACGGAGGATGATTGACGGCCGGCTCTGGCGCGTCACGCTTCTCCGGAAATAGCCGAAATAGGCTTGGTCTTCACGACGCGTGCGCATAGCCTGTGCGCAGGCGCCGTGAAGAGCCGAGACCTACTCCGGCTGTCTTCGGGGAGAGTGACGTGCCAGGGCCGGCCGTCAATCATCCTCCCTCTCCATAGGCATGCCCATTCCCCGCGGGAGCCGAAATCTACGATGTCCGAGTACAAGGTGAGTACGGGGTTAAAAAAATCGGGACAGGCATACTGTAGCTCGCGCTACAATGCCTGTCTCGATGGTAAAATGTGTCGGGGGGGGGGGTGAACTACCGCTTTAAGAGATGTGTATTGTATCGTCAGGCTAAATGATTAGATAATTGGCTCATGTTAATTATTCTGATTGCTTCGTTGTAGTAATTAACTTCACTGATGTCATTATCTAAAGAAATGTGTCTTGTCAGGGTCGGCACCAGAGTGTCTACCTATAATCTGTATGGGAGCCCCAGTGTGTGAAAGGGGGTGGAGATTTCATTGTTCTTTGATTGATGATTAGCTTGTAAACTGTATATAACTAGCAGAATGCTGCCATTAAAGGGTGTCTCTTCCAGCATTAAGCTTTGGCTCATGTATGGATTATTCGGCGATTCCAGGGATATTCCTACTCGTGGAATATTGGGTGATTTTCTTTTATGGGAAGAAGGGAATGCTTGACGGGGATATTTTCTACTACCGTCACAACCATCCCCAGCAATTTTCTTAGGACCTTGGCGGGAACGGCCACAGTCTCGCCTTGAAATTTATTAAACCCAGCAGAACTCAGATGGAGATGACAAAGCACCCGAGAACAAAACTGAAAATAAAAACGCAGACACATCTGACATTTGAGAAGACGAGGAGCCAGCGAGTCAAATCCATTCTGGCAGCCTAATCTTTGAGTTCAAGCGCAACGCTCAAGCATTTCTGGGAGACGTGTCTATATGGCTTTGTCTGGATTCCCCTCCGTACAATTTCCCCCCCCCCCCCCCCCAACTCCCATTTTAAGAAGTCAAAATCCCTAAACCTTTGATCCACTACAAGCATAAAACACACACTAAAGCATTTACCTCTTATGTTAATATGACAGTAACTCAATTTTTATTTTTTTCTTCTTCTCGAGAGCCGATCAATGTTAAGCAATCAGGGCTTCATGTATTATGTATCTCAGAAAAAAAGAAATATATATAAGTTGCTCTTCTTAGTGAAATGCTGAGGGTTTGAAGCAAATGTTACTCGCTGATTTTTCACTCTCTCTCCCGGGACCGATCCCCGAGACACAATCTTCCCCATCCACTCAAAAGCAACAAAAGCACAAAAAAATAATAAAGTAGGCCCGTGGTTCAGAAGAACAAATAGTGAAACTCTTTTATAAAACACCGACCTTCAAAACTCGTTATGTGATACAATGTAATACACAAAGATACAATGTAATACACACTGGCCTAGATTCAGGTACATTTGCGCCCTCTTACGGAGGCGCAGCATACCGTTTTTACGCTACGCCTCCGTAAATTACCTGCGCTACGCTTCATTCACAAAGCAGTAGCTCCGTAATTTGCGTGGGCACTCCGTAAAAGTAGCCGGAGTAAGCGCACGTAATTTAAATGATCCCGTAGGGGGCGTGGATCATTTAAATTAGGCGCGTTCCCGCGCCGATCGTAGAGCGCATGCTCCGTCGGGAAACTTTCCCAACGTGCATTGCAGCAAATGACGTCGCAAGGACGTCATTTGCTTCAAAGTGAACGTGAATGGCGTCCAGCGCCATTCACAAAATCACTTACGCAAACTACGTAAAATTTAAACTTCGCGACGCGGGAACGACGGGTATACGTAGCATTGGCTGCCCCTGCTAATAGCATGGGCAGCCTTACGTAGAAACCAACGAACGCAAACAACGTAAAATGCATACGCCGGGCGCGCGTACGGTTGTGAATCGGCGTGAGTATGCAATTTGCATACTATACGCTGACCACTACGGGAACGCCACCTAGCGGCCAGCGTAAGAATGCAGCCTACGATACGACGGCATAAGAGCCTTATGCCAGTCATATCTTAGGCTGCAGTCGGCGTAACGAGCTTTCTGAATACAGAAAAGTCGTTACGCCGGCGCAACTAAGCAATTGCGCTACGTATCTATGGATACGCAGACGCAATTGCTTACTGATCTACCCCAGTGATACACAAAGATACAATGTAATACACAATGATACAATGTGATACACAATGATACAATGTAATACACAATGATACAATGTAACACACAAGATGATGATTACGCCTTTTCTTTTTTTCTTTTTAACTGAAGGTAAATGTCGAAATTTTTATTTTCTGTCTGCAGTTAATAATTATTGATGGGGGGGGGGGGGGGGCAACACGTCAGCAATTAAAAAGCACTTTTGGTCCGCGGGCGCCGTCACCGGAAACAATGACGAATTATCCGCCTTGGTTTATTAGACGGCACTTGAGAAATGTGATCACCAAATTAGTGGTTAAGCCTTTTTATTGTTAGGCCATGAAAAATGGTGTGTTTTAGGCATTTGTACATTTGTTATGACTGATGCCTTGTGCGCACGATCGGAAATTTCCCGATTGGAAAAAGTCAGACGGAACTTTTTCCCTGTCAGAAATTCCTACCGTGTTGTGTGGCCCATCGGAGAAAATTACGATGAATTCCACCAGAATTTAAATAGAGAACGTGTTCTATTTTACTCCGATGGAATTCCGTCGGGAATTCCGATATGCTTTTGGCCCGGGCAAAAGGGTCCCCACTCCCCAGAGAACCCCCCACTTATATCAGGGTCCCCAGACAGCCTCGCTACTTACATCAGGGTCCCCAGAGAGCCTCTCTACTTACACCAGGGTCCCCAGAGAGCCCTCCCTTACATCAGGGTCCCCAGAGAGTCTCCCCACTTACATCAGGGTCCTCAGAGAGCCCCCCACTTACATCAGGGTCCCCAGAGATCCCCCCACTTACATCAGGGTCCCCAGAGAGCCCCCACTTACATCAGGGTCCCCAGAGAGGCCCCACTTACATCAGGGTCCCCAGAGAGCCCTCCTTTGCATCAGGGTCCCCAGAGAGTCACCCCCATACATCAGGGTCCTCAGAGAGCCCCCACTTACATCAGGGTCCCCAGAGAGCCCTCCCTTACATCAGGGTCCCCAGAAAGTCTCCCCCATACATCAGGGTCCTCAGAGAGCCCCCCACTTACATCAGGGCCCCCAGAGAGCCCCCCACTTACATCAGGGTCCCCAGAGAGCCTCCCACTTACATCAGGGTCCTCAGAGAGCCCCCCACTTTCATCAGGGTCCCCAGAGAGGCCCCACTTACATCAGGGTCCCCAGAGAGCCCTCCTTTGCATCAGGGTCCCCAGAGAGTCACCCCCATACATCAGGGTCCTCAGAGAGCCCCCACTTACATCAGGGTCCCCAGAGAGCCCTCCCTTACATCAGGGTCCCCAGAGAGTCCCTCGTTAGCTCAGAGTCCCCAGAGAGCCACTCCTTACATCAGGGTCACCAGAGAGAGGGCGGGCAGTAAGCGATGATGTAATCTCTCTGCTGCCTGTGGGTGCACAGTGAGTGAATTCCGATATGCTTTTGGCCCGGGCAAAAGGGTCCCCACTCCCCAGAGAACCCCCCACTTATATCAGGGTCCCCAGACAGCCTCGCTACTTACATCAGGGTCCCCAGAGAGCCTCTCTACTTACACCAGGGTCCCCAGAGAGCCCTCCCTTACATCAGGGTCCCCAGAGAGTCTCCCCACTTACATCAGGGTCCTCAGAGAGCCCCCCACTTACATCAGGGTCCCCAGAGATCCCCCCACTTACATCAGGGTCCCCAGAGAGCCCCCACTTACATCAGGGTCCCCAGAGAGGCCCCACTTACATCAGGGTCCCCAGAGAGCCCTCCTTTGCATCAGGGTCCCCAGAGAGTCACCCCCATACATCAGGGTCCTCAGAGAGCCCCCACTTACATCAGGGTCCCCAGAGAGCCCTCCCTTACATCAGGGTCCCCAGAAAGTCTCCCCCATACATCAGGGTCCTCAGAGAGCCCCCCACTTACATCAGGGCCCCCAGAGAGCCCCCCACTTACATCAGGGTCCCCAGAGAGCCTCCCACTTACATCAGGGTCCTCAGAGAGCCCCCCACTTTCATCAGGGTCCCCAGAGAGTCCCTCGTTAGCTCAGAGTCCCCAGAGAGCCACTCCTTACATCAGGGTCACCAGAGAGAGGGCGGGCAGTGAGCGATGATGTAATCTCTCTGCTGCCTGTGGGTGCACAGTGAGGGCGAAAGTGGTGACAATTGATGGCACAGTGGCGACATTTAATGGCACAGTGGCTGCGTTTGATGGCACAGTGGCTGCGTTTGATGGCACAGTGGCGACATTTAATGGCACAGTGGCTGCGTTTGATGGCACAGTGGCTGCGTTTGATGGCACAGTGGCTGCGTTTGATGGCACAGTGGCTGCGTTTGATGGCACAGTGGCTGCGTTTGATGGCACAGTGGCGACAATTAATGGCGACAATTAATTAATGACGAGCCGAGTAAAATGAAGTTCGATGCTTCCGAGCATGCGTCGAGTTGTTTCCGAGCACACGTCGGAATTTTGCGCGTCGGAATTGCTACAGACGATCAGAATTTATTTATTTTTCGTCGGAAAATTTGAGCCTACACACGCGGTCGGAATTTTTACGATCACAAAAGCTCACACCGGACTTTTGTCGGAATTTCGGAACCGTGTGTACGCGGCATTAGAACATCATCGTGCTACACTGCCCCTCTGACACTGACAACTACATACATTCCAAAAAAAACCAAAAGACAACACAAATATCGGGAACCGTTTCTGCCGCCGTCCAGAATGCAATAACACAACCGCGAAAAGACAAAACGCGGCATCCGAATATCGATCCCGCAATAGGCTGAAGGTCCTTCTGCTATTAAATTGGAAAGCTGCTCGGACAGAATTTCAGGTCCATTCCGCAGACGACGAGGCCGCGCCGAGGTGCCAGCATGCCAAGAGTCTTAAACGAGTTCAATAACGTGTTATCTGCCAAATAATCCTGCGCACTGGAGCGTCGAAGAGTTCGCCGAGCCCCGTTCAGCAGAGGTCATGTCTGCGAGATTACAGTAGCTTTGGCGGAGTGGAGTATCGTCGCAAGTGATGATACCGCCGGATCAATACAACCTTATGATCTGATCCTTAGTCGTAAGCCTTTTCTTTTCTCTTCTGCCAGACTCCGAGTTTTCTCAAAAAAAAAAAAAAAAAAGGTGACTCAAGACAAAAAAAGTTTTGAAATGAAAAGAAAATCGTATGCGAAGGAAAAGAGTTTATTTTACTTTTTGATGAAGGGGGTGAAGGGTTGACCCTCTGAAATAATATTATTATTTTTGTCTGGGACCTCGCTGGGAAGATTTATTTATTCTACCTAATTATTCTATTTATTTTATGTATTCTATTGTATTTATTATATTCTATTTATTTATTTTTATTTGTGTATTCTTTTATTCTATTTAATTTTTATATTTATTTTATATTATGTATTCTATTTAATTATTATATATATTTTTTTGTTTTTGTTTTATTTATTCTTTTCTATTTATTTATATTTATGTATTTATTTATTCTATTTAATTATTCTATGTATTTTATGTATTTATTTATCTATCTTATTCTATTTTATTTATTTATTCTATTAAATTAATCTATTTATTTTATGTTATGTATTTATTTATCTATTTTATATTATGTATTCTATTTAATTATTATATTTATTTTATTGTGTTTTATGTATTATTTTCTATTTATTTGTATTTATGTATTTATTTATTCTATTTTATTATTCTATTTATTTTATTTTATGTATTTATTTATGTATCTAACTTATTCTATTTGATTTATTTATTCTATTAAATTATTCTATTTATTTTATATTATGGGGGAGCTCTAATGTGATGGGGAGACCTTGAATGTGATGGGGGGGGACCTCTGAGTTAAAAGGGGCTTTTGATGATGGGGGAGCTCTGATGTGATCAGAAGACCTCTGATGTGATGGGGACCTCTGAGTTAAAAGGGGCTTTTGATGAAGGAGGAGCTCTGATGTAATCAGGAGACCTCTGACGTGATGGGGGGACCTCTGATGTCATAGGGGACCTCTGATGTAAAGGGGGGTTTTAATGAAGGGGGAGCTCTGATGTGATCAGAAGACCTCTGATGTGATGGGGGACCTCTCATGTAAAGGGGGATTTTGATGAAGGGAGGAGCTTTGATGTGATGTGGAGACCTCTGACGTGATAGGGGGACCTCTGAGGTAAAGGGGGCTTTTGATGAAGGGGGAGCTCTAATGTGATCAGAAGACATGTGATGGGGACCTCTGATGTAAAGGGGGATTTTGATGAAGGGAGGAGCTTTGATGTGATGTGGAGACCTGACGTGATGGGGGGACCTCTGAGGTAAAGGGGGAGCTCTAATGTGATCGGGAGACCTCTCATGCATTAGGGGACCTCTGATGTAAAGGGGGCTTTCGATGAAGGGGGAGCTCTAATGTGATCAGAAGACATGTGATGGGGACCTCTGATGTAAAGGGGGATTTTGATGAAGGGAGGAGCTTTGATGTGATGGGGGGACCTCTGACGTGATGGGGGGACCTCTGAGGTAAAGGGGGCTTTTGATGAAGGGGGACCTCTGACATGATGGTGGGACCTCTGAGGTAAAGGGGGCTTTTGATGAAGGGGGAGCTCTAATGTGATCGGGAGACCTCTGATGCGATAGGGGACCTCTGATGTAAAGGGGGCTTTTGATGAAGGAGGAGCTCTGATGTAATCAGGAGACCTCTGATGTGATAGGGCACCTCTGATGTAAAGGGGGATTTTGATGAAGGGAGGAGCTTTGATGCGATGTGGAGACCTCTGACGTGATGGTGGGACCTCTGAGGTAAAGGGGGCTTTTGATAATGGGGGAGCTCTAATGTGATTGGGAGACCTCTAATGTGATGGGGGGGGACCTCTGAGGTAAAGGGGGCTCTTAATGAAGGGGGAAGCTCTGATGTGATGGGAAGACCTGTAATGTGATGGGGAGACCTCTGAGGTAACAGGGGCTTCTGATGAAGGAGGACCTCTGACGTGATGGTGGGACCTCTGAGTTAAAAGGGGCTTTTGATGAAGGGGGAGCTCTGATGTGATCAGAAGACCTCTGATGTCATGGGGACCTCTGATGTAAAGGGGGATTTTGATGAAGGGAGGAACTTTGATGTGATGTAGAGACCTCTGACGTGATGGGGGGGGACCTCTGAGGTAGAGGGGGCTTTTGATGAATGGGGAGCTCTAAAGTGATCGGGAGACCTCTAATGTGATGGGGGGGGCCTCTGAGTTAAAGGGGGCAAATTGGGGAAATCATTGGGCGTTTAGAAGATGAAAGCCAAAAAATTCCTGGAACCTAGTTCATACAGGAGGACAGTCCTAGGGTTCTGATGCTTCTTCTCTGTTCTTTCAATTGTCCTTCACTTCCTGTCCTGATGACCACACAGGAAACAGAGCAAAATCTCCCTAAAGGGGACACAATGGAACCTTAGAGATGTTCTGTCCCTCCCACCATTCATCAAAAACTAAAAGAAAAAAAAAAGTTTTGGCAGCTGCTCCACTTTCAGCCAAGGCCGCCAAGTTGCGCCTGGAGTGGTTTTCCTTCCAAATGTTGAGTGACAAGGAAGATTCTTTGAAGACGGATCAGAGATGGAAGCAGCCGATCCACCGCTATGAAAAATTGACAATTCCGACGGAGCGCACGTAACAACCGTTCTGGCAGGAACCCAAAACCCACTTTGCGGAGCCGAGACGCTCCTCTCCTCTCCTGGAAGAGTGAAAAATTTGCCTCCTGACATTTCCGCCAGAGTTCATACATCACCGTCTGCCACAAAAAGGTTACTTAGCATCGCCCCGCATTAGCTTCGCCGCCGAGAAACGCGATTAAAATTCATGATTACCATTTTAAATCATTTATTGAAATTACAGAGCGGAGCACTTGACAATTTGCACAATGTACGGAAATACATCTGTTTGCCGTAAACACATCTGTGAACTCGGGGAGGGAAAAAAAAAAAAAAACGCCCAAGAAAAACGAGATTGGCGGCCGAGGAACAGCTGGATTTGGGTTGGCTCGTCCGTTTTTTTTTTCGGAATGTTTGCGGAGTGGCAGCGCGCCATCGTTCGTCGGATGTCATCAATAAGATGGAGGCGATAAAGCTTTGTTTTGCTAACAATGGGGTAGAGAGAGAGCAATCAGTCTAAATATTGTTCTCGACACCCGTATTGTGTTGGAGGCTCTCCGGATGTTGGCGCCGGCGCCGCGCGTTCACCAAAAGCCAGCTGCTTGAAAAGAACGCTGAGAGTTTTAGTACTGGAAAAAAATTAGCCCAGATTCTCAAAAGAGATATGACGGCGCATCTCCAGACACGCCGTCGTATATCTCTGCGTAGCGCCGTCGTATCTATGCGCCTGATTCTTAGAATCAGTTACGCATAGATATCCATTAGATCCGACAGGCGCAAGTCTCTTACGCCGTTGGATCTTAGCTGCAATTTTTTTTTTGCCCGCTAGGTGGCGCTTCCGTCGATTTCCCCGTCGAGTGTGCAAATTAGCTAGATACACGAATTCCCGAGCGGCCGACGCAGTTAAGTTACGACGTTTACGTTAGGCTTTTCCCGGCGTAAAGTTGCCCCTGCTATATGAGGCGCAGCCAATGTTAAGTATGGCCGTCGTTCCCAAGCCGAAAATTTAAAAATTTACGTAGTTTGCGTAAGTCGTCCGTGAATGGGGCTGGACGTCATTTACGTTCACGTCGAAACCAATGACGTCCTTGCAACGTCATTTGGAGCAATGCACACTGGGATATTTTACGGACGGAGCATGCGCAGTTCGTTCGGCGCGGGGACGCGCTTCATTTAAATGATACATGCCCCCTACCTGCCGAATTTGAATTCCGCCGGGTGATTTACGCTACGCCGCCGCAACTTTACAGGCAAGTGCTTTGTGAATAAAGCACTTGCCTGAAAAACTTGCGGCGGCGTAACGTAAATCAGATACGTTACGCCCGCACAAATTTGCGGCGATCTACGTGAATTTGCCCCATTGAGTATCTAACAGCCATCCTTCCTCAGGCACTGCCGCTGCAGCTTTGTGGGAGGGGCAGAGACACATTGTTCAGATTCAGCTTTGTGGGAGGGGCAGAGATACATTGTTTGGTGTCAGCTTTGTGGGAGGGGCAGAGATACATTGTTCGGTGTCAGCTTTGTGGCAGGGGCAGAGATACATTGTTCTGTGTCAGCTTTGTGGGAGGGGCAGAGATACATAGTGTTGCTGTGACTCTGTGGGAGGGGCAGAGACAAATTTTTCAGTGTCAGCTTTGTGGGAGGGGCAGAGACACATTGTTCAACGTCAGCTTTGTGGGAGGGGCAGAGACATATTGGAGTAGATTCAGGTAGGGGCGCGCACTGATACGGCTGCGCAGCGTATCGTCTTTACGCTACGCCGCCGTAAATTACAGGAGCAAGCGCTGTATTCACGAAGCACTTGCTCCGTAATTTGCGGCGGCGTAGCGTAAAAGGGGCCGGCATAAGCGCACGTAATTCAAATGATTTGGTAGGGGGCGTGGATCATTTAAATTAGGCGCGTTCCCGCGCCGAACGTACAGCGCATGCGCCGTCCCTAAAATTTGCGGTAAATGACGTCGCAAGGACGTCATTGGTTTCGACGTGAACGTAAATGGCATCCAGCGCCATTCACGGACGACTTACGCAAACAACGTAAAATGTTCAAATCGCGACGCGTTAACGACGTCCATACTTAACATTGGCTGCGCCTCCTAATAGCAGGAGCAGCCTTACACCGAAAACGAGTTACGCAAACAACGTAAAAAACTACCGCCGGGCGCACGTAGGTTTGTGAATCGGCGTAAGTATGTAATTTGCATACTCTACGCTGACAACTACGAAAGCGCCACCTAGCGGCCAGTGTGAGAATGCAGCCTAAGATACGACGGCGTAAGAGACTTATGCCAGTCGTATCTTAGGCTAATGTCGGCGTATCTAGCTTTCTGAATACAGAAAATAGATACGCCGGCGTAGCTTTGAATTTACGCGCTGTATCTATGGATACGCCGGCGTAAATCGTTCCTGAATCTACCCCATTGTTCAGTGTCAGCTTTGTGGGAGGGGCAGAGACACATTGTTAAGTGTTGGTTTTGTGGGAGGGGCAGAGATACATTGTTCAGTGTCAGCTTTGTGGGAGGGGCAGAGATACATTGTTCAGTGTCAGCTTTGTGGGAGGGGCAGAGATACATTGTTCAGTGTCAGCTTTGTGGGAGGGGCAGAGGCACATTGTTAAGTGTTGGTTTTGTGGGAGGGGCAGAGATACATTGTTCAGTGTCAGCTTTGTGGGAGGGGCAGAGACACATTGTTAAGTGTTGGTTTTGTGGGAGGGGCAGAGATACATTGTTCAGTGTCAGCTTTGTGGGAGGGGCAGAGACACATTGTTAAGTGTTGGTTTTGTGGGAGGGGCAGAGATACATTGTTAAGTGTTGGTTTTGTGGGAGGGGCAGAGGCACATAGTGTTGCTGTGACTCTGTGGGAGGGGCAGACACACATGCTTCAGCGTTAGTTTTGTGGGAGGGGCAGAGACACATTGTTCGGTGTCAGCTTTGTGGGAGGAGCAGAGATACATTGTTCAGTGTCAGCTTTGTGGGAGGGGCAGAGATACATTTTTCGGTGCCAGCTTTGTGGGAGGGGCATATATACATTGTTCGGTATCAGCTTTGTGGGAGGGGCAGAGACACATTGTTAAGTGTTGGTTTTGTGGGAGGGGCAGAGGCACAGCTTCTACAATATACTATATATTATACAATAATACAAATACTACAATAGGTAAAAAAGTGTTTATATAAATATATATTATTATCATTTATATATATATATATATATATATATATATATATATATAATTTACCTATATAATTGTGTAATTATTATTATTATTATTATTATTATTATTATTTCATTTAGGTGGGGCAGAGTTGTTCTTTATTTTTATTTTATTTTTTCTTCTTAAACAAAATGTTGGTTTCCCTGCTCAATCCTACTTTAAATGCATTTTTTTTTTATTATACCACTTCTTTTATTACTTTTTTTTGTGTGCTGGATGCAAGGGCATATTATTATAATTAGACCGGGGTTTGCCTTTAACACGTCTTTATTGTCAAATCTTCTAACTGTAAATCCCGATTGTCAGCTCATCTTCTTTTTTTTTTTTTTTTTCTGCACTTTTTTTTTGGCTATTTATTATTATTTTTTTATTTTATTATCTGAATGGCAGGTGCCCTTTCCCTCCCGAGCCGCGGTGCTGATCCTTCACACCCACAAGGAATGATTTCCTCTCCCCCTCCCCCTCCGCAGTGTCTGGCTGGGAATCCATCTTTATTTATCACCCGGACGATATTTTGTTTTTGTCGGATCCTCGAATCCTGACATACGGTAAAATCCGGAGTAATCACCCCGCCAGCCGATTCTGCATAACAGCCGCCAAAAGTAAACAAACACAAAGAGATTGATGTGTGGCTCAGAGGCAGCGATGGAAGCTTCGCCTCCTTCCCCAAAAGTTCTTATTTAATAGAGAGACACATTTTGTGACATTTATTAAATAGATTTGTGTTTTCTGTTGCGCATTACAAGCAAAGAGGGAATTATTGTCACAGCGAGAACTTCGCTATTCTTACTATGCGACTCCTACGCCTTTCCGAAATCACCTAAAGCGCAAACCAAGCGCTCTCTTAATCGCCAAGAAATATTATTATTCTTTATGCTGCCAGACTTTAGTACATATATAGGAAGGGAGAATATATTTACTACATGGGAGGAGGAGCAGGCGGATTCCAGGAAGTGGCCCCTATATATTTATAGGTGGGGTCTAGGTGGGACCAACAAGTCAATTGGGCATCATGACCAGTCAATGCATATTTAGAGGCGGGGTCTAGGCAGGACCGATTCTCACCGGAAAGTGGTGGCTTCATATTTTGCATAGCTCCTCCCTAAACCCAGCTCACTGCTTCTGGTGGGTGGTCCCTATATATTTATAGGCGGGGTCTAGGTGGGAACAACCCATCAATTGGGCATCATGGTCAGTCAATGCGTATTAGGAGGCGGGGTCTAGGCAGGACCAATTCTCACCGGAAAGTGGTGGCTACATATTTTGCATAGCTCCTCCCTAAACCCAGCCCACTTCTTCAGGTGGGTGGTCCCTATATATTTATAGGCAGGGACTAGGTGGGACCAACCCCATCAATTGGGCGTCATGACCAGTCAATGCATATTTAGAGGCGGGGTCTTGGCAGGACCAATTCTCACCGGAAAGTGGTGGCTTCATCTTTTGCATAACTCCTTCTTAAACCCAGCTCGCTGCAGGTGGGTGGTCCCTATATATTTATAGGTGGGGTCTAGGTGGGACCAACCCCGTCAATTGGGCGTCATGGCCAGTCAATGCATATTTAGAGGCGGGGTCTAGACAGGACCAATTATCACCGGAAAGTGGTGGCTTCATATTTTGCATAACTCCTCCCTAAACCCAGCCCACTGCTTCAGGTGGGTGGTCCCTATATATTTATGGGCAAGGCCTAGGTGGGACCAACCTCGTCAATTGGGCGTCATGGCCAGTCAATGCATATTTAGAGGCGGGGTCTAGACAGGACCAATTCTCACCGGAAAATGGTGGCTTCATATTTTGCATAACTCCTCCCTAAAGCCAGCCCACTGCTTCAGGTGGGTGGTCCCTATATATTTATAGGCAAGGTCTAGGTGGGTCCAACCCCGTCAATTGTGCATCATGGCCACTCAATGCATATTTAGAGGTGGGGTCTTGGCAGGACCGATTCTCACCGGAAAGTGGTGGCTTCATATTTTGCATAGCTCCTCCCTAAACCCAGCCCACTGCTTCTGGTGGGTGGTCCCTATATATTTATAGGCAAAGTCTAGGTGGGACCAACCCATCAATTGGGCGTCATGACCAGTCAATGCATATTTAAAGGCGGGGTCTTGGCAGGAAAAAGTCTCACCGGAAAGTGGTGGCTTCATATTTTGCATAACTCCTCCCTAAACCCAGCCCACTTCAGGTGGGTGGTCCCTATATATTTATAGGTGGGACCAACCTGTCAATTGGGCATCATGGTCAGCCAATGCATATTTAAAGGCGGGGTCTTGGCAGGAAAAAGTCTCACCGGAAAGTGGTGGCTTCATATTTTGCATAACTCCTCCTTAAACCCGGCCCACTGCTTCTACTGGGTGGTCCCTATATATTTATAGGCAGGGTCTAGGTGGGACCAACCCCGTCAATTGGGCATCATGGCCAGTCAATGCATATTTAGAGGCGGGGTCTAGGCAGGACCAATTCTCACCAGAAAGTGGTGGCTTCATATTTTGCATAGCTCCTCCCTAAACCCAGCCCACTTCTTCAGGTGGGTGGTCCCTATATATTTATAGGTGGGGTCTAGGTGGCACCAACCCATCAATTGGGCATCATGGCCAGTCAATGCATATTTAAAGGCGGGGTCTTGGCAGGAAAAAGTCTCACTGGAAAGTGGTGGATTCATATTTTGCATAACTCCTCCCTAAACCCAGCCCACTGCTTCAGGTGGGTGGTCCCTATATATTTATAGGTAGGGTGTAGGTGGGACCAACAAGTCAACTGGGCATTGTGGTCAGTAAATGCATATTTAAAAGCGGGGTCTTGGCAGAAAAAAGTCTCACCGGAAAGTGGTGGCTTCATATTTTGCATAACTCCTCCCTAAACCCAGCCCGCTGCTTCAGATGGGTGGTCCCTATATATTTATACGTGGGGTCTAGGTGGGACCAGCCCATCAATTGGGCAGCATCATGGTCAGTCAATGCATATTAAGAGGCGGGGTCTTGGCATGACCGATTCTCACCGGAAAGTGGTGGCTTCATATTTTGCATAGCTCCTCCCTAAACCCAGCCCACTGCTTGTTAGTAGAATTTACATATACTATTATGTTACGTAAACATTATACTTTTTTTTTTTAAACATGCTACTTTAAAAAAAAAGTTCAGGCACTTCCTGTTATGGGGGTGACAACTGTCACCCAATTGAGGTCCTGCGTTGTCACCGTGACACATGGACCCTTAGTATAGACTTCAAGCAAGACCTGCCAACGCATACTGCGCAGACATGGCAGCCATGACATCAGAGAATGGACGCCAAGGTTTCGGCACCAAATCCCATCGTCGCGGCCCCCAGAGGGTCACCACAAAATGTTCCCCCTATTAGCAAACGACCGCGGACGACCGTGTTTTATAAAATACATTTCGCATTGCGCATATTAAAGATGGACGAACACGGGAAGACAAACTACATTCTCATTTTGAGGTTAACGCTCCTTCATTATGTCTAAATTTAGCACCTTGCCCTAAAAAAATTAATAAAAAAAATAGCGCGGCGAACGCGCGTCATCTATCTCGCCGATTCCTTTTTTTTTTTTCCTATGACACAGAAGAAAGGCATCCTTCTTCTCGACGCAGGAAGAGATAACAAAAGGCGCGCAGGTAGATTCTAATCAGCCGGATTGTGCGGTGTCAGCACTTCCGCCGCCCGCTGATGTACGGCGCCATTAGTCGCTCGCCGCTCTCCGCTCTCTGCTCCTCCGTCTCTTTCTGGGAGCTGCTCCCATTCTGCCAGGAGGGCAGCGTGTCATTATCGCAGCTAAATAAGAGCGAGCGGGTACATAGCGCCTATTTTCACGCGACAAGCGCGCCCCATAAACTATGCATAAGGAGAGGAACGTCCTCTAATAGAGGAGAACGCCGCGCACTTATCCCGGCGGATTGGACCGTAAAATATTTAGCTTATTTCAGTTCGTATTTATATTACAGGCGGCGGCGGCGGACTAGAGAGGCCGTTAGATTAAGTTACTCCGCCGCTGTGTCATGCAGCAGGCTCAGCGACCGGGACAAACAGGTCAGAACATGTTCCGGGAGATGGGAGCGCGCACATCGGGGGTTCGCCAGTTCATTATTATTTGTATCCATTTTTTGTTTTATTTCTCAAAGCAGACAGGAAATCGTGGGGTGGGGGGCACTCTTTATCGCTTATCTACACCCAGGGTAGGCAACCTTTCAGAGGTTGTCCTCTGCCCTTCTGCCCCCCACACAGCAGTGTCCTCTGCCCCCCCCCCTTCACACCCTTATCCCCCCACATAGTAATGTCCTCTGCCCCGACAGAACAGTGTTCTCTGCTCCTCTGCCCCCCACATCACAGTGTCCTTAGCCCCCCTTCATATCCTCCTCCCACAGTGTTCTCTGCCTCCCTTCACATCCCCCCCACAGTATTGTCCTCTACCCTTCTGCCCCCATACAGAAGTGTCCTCTGCCCCCTTCGCATCCTCTTCCCCCAAGAGTAATGTCTTCTGCCCCCTTCACATTCTCTTCCCCCACAGTAATGTCCTCTGCCCCTCTTCACATCCTCTCCCCCACACTAATGTCCTCTACCCTTATGCCCCCACACAGAAGTGTCCTCTACCCCCCTTCACATCCTCCCCCCCACACTAATGTCCTCTACCCTTATGCCCCCACACAGAAGTGTCCTCTGCCCCCCTTCACATCCTCTTCCCCCAACAGTAATGTCTTCTGCCCCCTTCACATTCTCTTCCCCCACAGTAATGTCCTCTGCCCCCCTGCTCCCCACACAAAAGTGTCCTCTGCCCCCCTTCACATCCTCTTCCCCCAACAGTAATGTCTTCTGCCCCCTTCACATTCTCTTCCCCCACAGTAATGTCCTCTGCCCCCCTGCTCCCCACAAAGAAGTGTCCTCTGCTCCCCTTCACATCCTCCTCTCCCACACTAATGTCCTCTACCCTTATACCCCCACACAGCAGTGTTCTCTGCCCCCTTCACATCCTCTCCCTCACACTAATGTCCTCTACCCTTCTGCCCCCACACAGCAGTGTTCTCTGCCCCCCTTCACATCCTCTCCCCCACACTAATGTCCTCTACCCTTCTGCCCCCACACAGCAGTGTTCTCTGCCCCCCTTCACGTCATCTCCCCCACGCTAATGTCCTCTACTATTATGTCCCCACACAGCAGTGTTCTCTGCCCCCCTTCACATCCTCTCCCCCACACCAATGTCATCTACCCTTATGCCCCCACACAGAAGTGTCCTCTGCCCCCCTTCACATCCTCTCCCCCACACTAATGTCCTCTACCCTTCTGCCCCCACACAGCAGTGTTCTCTGCCCCCCTTCACATCCTCTCCCCCACACCAATGTCCTCTACCCTTCTGCCCCCACACAGCAGTGTTCTCTGCCCCCCTTTACATCCTCTCCCTCACACTAATGTCCTCTACCCTTCTGCCCCCATACAGCAGTGTTCTCTGCCCCCTTCACATCCTCTCCCCCACACTGTCCTCTACCCTTCTGCCCCCACACAGCAGTGTTCTCTGCTCCTATTTACATCCTCCTCTCCCACAGTAATGTCCTCTACCCTTATGCCCCCACACAGAAGTGTCCTCTGCCCCCCCTTCACATCCTCTCCCCCCACCCTAATGTCCTCTACCCTTCTGCCCCCACACAGCAGTGTTCTCTGCCCCCCTTCACATCCACTCCCCCACACTAATGTCCTCTACCCTTCTGCCCCCACACAGCAGTGTTCTCTGCCCCCCTTCACATCCTCTCCCCCACACTAATGTCCTCTACCCTTCTGCCCCCACACAGCAGTGTTCTCTGCCCCCCTTCACGTCATCTCCCCCACGCTAATGTCCTCTACTATTATGTCCCCACACAGCAGTGTTCTCTGCCCCCCTTCACATCCTCTCCCCCACACCAATGTCATCTACCCTTATGCCCCCACACAGAAGTGTCCTCTGCCCCCCTTCACATCCTCTCCCCCACACTAATGTCCTCTACCCTTCTGCCCCCACACAGCAGTGTTCTCTGCCCCCCTTCACATCCTCTCCCCCACACCAATGTCCTCTACCCTTCTGCCCCCACACAGCAGTGTTCTCTGCCCCCCTTTACATCCTCTCCCTCACACTAATGTCCTCTACCCTTCTGCCCCCATACAGCAGTGTTCTCTGCCCCCTTCACATCCTCTCCCCCACACCAATGTCCTCTACCCTTATTTCCCCATACAGCAGTGTTCTCTGCCCCCTTCACGTCCTCTCCCCCACACTAATGTCCTCTACCCTTCTGCCCCCACAAAGCAGTGTTCTCTGCCCCCCTTCACGTCCTCTCCCCCACACTAATGTCCTCTACCCTTCTGCCCCCACACAGAAGTGTCCTCTGCCCCCCTTCACATCCTTTCCCCCACACTAATGTCCTCTACCCTTCTGCCCCCACACAGCAGTGTCCTCTGCCCCCCTTCACATCCTCTCCCCCACACTAATGTCCTCTACCCTTCTGCCCCCACACAGAAGTGTCCTCTGCCCCCCTTCACATCCTCTCCCCCACACTAATGTCCTCTACCCTTCTGCCCCCACACAGAAGTGTCCTCTGCCCCCCTTCACATCCTTTCCCCCACACTAATGTCCTCTACCCTTCTGCCCCCACACAGCAGTGTCCTCTGCTCCCTTTCACATCCTCCTCCCCCACAGTAATGCCCTCTACCCTTCTGCCCCCACAGGGTCAGGGCCCCCTTTGGCCCCCCTTAGTGATGCCATTGGTTGATGGGGGGAATCAAATACATTTTTTTCATTCAACTTGCTGGTCGAACAAAAAATAAAAAAGCATCATCCACGACTGCTTTACCTTCTGTTTTCTACCGTTCTAAAAATATATAAAACTCAAGTAAATCTCAATAAAATTTTGGTAAGTCTCTGGCCAGACAGGCTTTAAAAAACCGATAGGCAATTTCCGGTTAAGTCCCCCCCATTATCTCCCCGGGAAGGTTTAATAATTAAGTATTTTTTACGAGGCCGACTGAGACGTTTTCCCTTCTACAGACGACCAGATTACAAATCTATACTTTAAGAATTACTCAACATCCGATACGCCAATTTTCTGCCCTTTTTATCAGCAAAAAAAAAACTAAGCCGGCGTTTGTAATTTTGGACACCGATACCCCCCTCTCTACTGGCGGATTTGCCTGCGTCCCCAGCTGCGCCGGCGTAAGCGGCGTCTCATTTAGCCGTAAATACCTTTGTTGGGGCGAGAGAGCCAAAAATTCGCTCCGGAAAAAATAAATACCTCCCACCGCGGCTAACAACGAAATAGTAATTTGAGGATTTGGAAGATTTGATAAGGGGACGTTTAAGCCGAAAAACGCTACATTACGGCAATTTTCGTCTTCCCGTGTAATGAAACATTTTCCATCTTTTGTCAGAGTCATTAAGTGGCGTTTCGTTCGGATGGAGACGGTTACCCCCCTCCCCCCCCACAGCAGGAAAAGCCGCCATCAAACTATAAATTCAAATTACAGGTAATTAAACCTGGCACTCGCCTGGACCTCCTATCAGAGCGATCGGCGCCAGGTCTACCCTGGTCACCAGATATGTCGTTTAGGCTGAACGTCACCTAACCTGCGCTTAAATAAGCGCCGCCGCCCCCCCCCCCCCCCCCCCCCATGAATGGATACAGCTTGGATGAAAGTAATGTACAGTGCACCTGGAAAGTATTCACAGCGCTTCACTTTTTCCACATTTTCTTATGTTACAGCCTTATTACAACATTGATCAAATTCATTATTTTCCTCAAAATTCTACAGCGGATACCCCATAATGACAACGTGAAAGAAGTTTGGGAGGAATAGTGTCCCATCATTGGTATCAGTGGGAGGAAAAGTGTCCCATCATTGGTATCAGTGGGAGGAATAGTGTCCCATCATTTGTATCAGTGGGAGGAATAGTGTCCCATCATTGGTGTCAGTGGGAGGAATAGTGTACCATCATTGGTGTCAGTGGGAGGAATAGTGTCCCATCATTGGTGTCAGTGGGAGGAATAGTGTCCCATCATTGGTGTCAGTGGGAGGAATAGTGTCCCATCATTGGTGTCAGTGGGAGGAATAGTGTCCCATCATTGGTGTCCGTGGGAGGAATAGTGTCCCATCATTGGTGTCAGTGGGAGGAATAGTGTCCCATCATTGGTGTCAGTGGGAGGAATAGTGTCCCATCATTGGTATCAGTGGGAGGAATAGTGTCCCATCATTGGTGTCAGTGGGAGGAATAGTGTCCCATCATTGGTGTCAGTGGGAGGAATAGTGTCCCATCATTGGTGTCAGTGTGAGGAATAGTGTCCCATCATTGGTGTCAGTGGGAGGAATAGTGTCCCATCATTGGTGTCAGTGGGAGGAATAGTGTCCCATCATTGGTGTCAGTGGGAGGAATAGTGTCCCATCATTGGTATCAGTGGGAGGAATAGCGTCTCATCATTGGTGTCAGAGGGAGGAATAGTTTCCCATCATTGGTGTCAGTGGGAGGAATAGTGTCCCATCATTGGTGTCAGTGGGAGGAATAGTGTCCCATCATTGGTGTCAGTGAGAGGAATCATTATAGATTATTTTTATTATAGATGTACATTTTCTCTTTTGTGAAATGTAGATAATGTGACACAAACTACAAGATCTCGATCTACATTTACTATAAACGCAACATTGTTGCAAAGACTCGTCTAGAAGACTTCAGATGTTACGTTGATCTGACAACCCGCCGGCTGAATGACGGCCATAACCTGATAGCAGGAGCCGGTCTAGACGCGCCGATCGCCCCATCCAGACACTCAATAGTTCTTCATTAGGATGTCATTGCTAACTCTATTTCCAGGTTGTAGCCGAGTCTGTGATGGACGCATCTCCTATCTGCGCCGAGACACCTGAAACTGCGAGAGAGGGGACGATCGTATCCGAGGGGATCGCGCCCTTTTCTCCCAGACCATTACAGCCAGCTGAAAATAACAACTCGATCGATTTAGAAACATTCATACTTCTAGAAAACACGAAATCTGCCGATTCACATCATGCAGCTTTATTGAGCACTTAGACGGTCTCGGAAGAGAGCTTAATATAATACTGCATCAATAACGTGAAGGGGGCGGGGCGAAACGTGTGGGGTTTGGGTCGAGGTTGAGGCCAGGCTGGCGAGAGAAGAAAAACAATTCAGTTTCCAGTTTGCAATCAAAATAGCCAATTAGAAAGAAGATAAACTGCGTCTGATTTACTATCGCGAGAGAAGAAGAGCAGGGATAAATTGATGGGACCGTGCGTGCGCAGACGTGCGTGCAAACCCAGCGTTGGGGATCACTGGACCGTGCACCCAACATCCAAAACAATTCAGAGACTGTGGCTTTTGCTATTTATAACCTTTCCCGCCCGGCCTGGTGGCCAAGTCGGTGGCTTTTTCCGTTTTGACTGGACATCAAATGACGTCCTTCAGAATGGGGGGGGCGGGGCCCTGGACACACCGCATCACCCATCACGGTAAAGAGCCTATGAGCCCATGTGATCAGATGTGTCCAATCACAACTCATGACGGTGTAAATAAGAAAAGCTGGTTATCGGCATTCCTCTCCTCACACTGACAGTGCGGGAGGAGAGGAGAGCCGATAAGTGGCCCCCTCCCTCTCTCTCTCCTCCCCCTCACCCCTCCCTCTCCTCCCCCTCACCCCTCCCTCTCTCTCCCCCTTCCTCTCTCTCTCCTCACCCTCTCCCTCCCCCTCCTTCTCCCCTCTCTCTCTTTCCCTTCCCCTCACCCCATGTTTCTCCCTCCCCTATCCCCCTCTCTCTCCCCCTCACCCTCTATCTCACTCTGTCTCTCTCCCTCACCCCCTCTCTCTCCTCCTTCATCCATCCTCTCTCTCTTCCTCCCCCTCACCCCATGTTTCTCCCTCCCCCTCTACCCCTCACCTCCTCTCTCTATCCCTCCCCCCTCACCCCATGTTTCTTCCTCACCCTCTCCCCCTCACCTCCTCTTTCTCTCCCCTCACCCTCTCTCTAGCCCCCTCTCCCTCCCCCATCACTTACTCTTTCTCCCTCTCCCCTCACCCTCCTCTCTCCTCTCTCCTCCCTCATTACTCCTATCTCTCCCTCCCCTCTCCCCCTCACCCCCTCCTCTCCCCTCATTTTATCCCCTCACCTCCTCTCTCTCTCTCTCGCTCTGTCTCTCTCCCACTTACCTCTTTCTCTCTCTCTCCTCCCCTCACTCTCCTTCTTTCTTTTTCTCTCTCCTCCCCTCACTCTCCTTCTTTCTCTCTCTCCTCCCCTCACTCTCCTTTCTCTCTCTCTCACCCCCTCACTCTCCTTTCTTTCTCTCTCACCCCCTCACTCTCCTTTCTCTCTCTCTCACCCCCTCACTCTCCTTTCTTTCTCTCTCACCCCCTCACTCTCCTTTCTTTCTCTCTCACCCCCTCACTCTCCTTCTTTCTCTCTCTCTCACCCCTCACTCTCCTTCTTTCTTTTTCTCTCTCCTCCCCTCACTCTCCTTCTTTCTCTCTCTCCTCCCCTCACTCTCCTTTCTCTCTCTCTCACCCCCTCACTCTCCTTTCTTTCTCTCTCACCCCCTCACTCTCCTTTCTTTCTCTCTCACCCCCTCACTCTCCTTCTTTCTTTCTCTCTCACCCCCTCACTCTCCTTTCTTTCTCTCTCCTCCCCTCACTCTCCTTCTTTCTCTCTCTCTCACCCCCTCACTCTCCTTCTTTCTTTCTCTCTCCTCCCCTCACTCTCCTTCTTTCTTTCTCTCTCCTCCCCTCACTCTCCTTCTTTCTTTCTCTCTCCTCCCCTCACTCTCCTTCTTTCTTTCTCTTTACCCCCTCACTCTCCTTCCTTCTTTCTTTCTCTCTCACCCCCTCACTCTCCTTCTTTCTTTCTCTCTCCTCCCCTCACTCTCCTTCTTTCTTTCTCTCTCCTCCCATCACTCTCCTTCTTTCTTTCTCTCTCCTCCCCTCACTCTCCTTCTTTCTTTCTCTCTCCTCCCCTCACTCTCCTTCTTTCTTTCTCTTTACCCCCTCACTCTCCTTCTTTCTTTCTCTCTCCTCCCCTCACTCTCCTTCTTTCTCTCTCCTCCCCTCACTCTCCTTCTTTCTTTCTCTCTCCTCCCCTCACTCTCCTTCTTTCTTTCTCTCTCCTCCCCTCACTCTCCTTCTTTCTTTCTCTTTACCCCCTCACTCTCCTTCTTTCTTTCTCTCTCCTCCCCTCACTCTCCTTCTTTCTTTCTCTCTCCTCCCCTCACTCTCCTTCTTTCTTTCTCTCTCCTCCCCTCACTCTCCTTCTTTCTTTCTCTCTCCTCCCCTCACTCTCCTTCTTTCTTTCTCTCTCCTCCCCTCACTCTCCTTCTTTCTTTCTCCTCCCCTCACTCTCCTTCTTTCTTTCTCCTCCCCTCACTCTCCTTTCTTTCTCTCTCTCTCCTCCCCTCACTCTCCTTTCTTTCTCTCTCTCTCCTCCCCTCACTCTCCTTTCTTTCTCTCTCCTCCCCTCACTCTCCTTTCTTTCTCTCTCCTCCCCTCACTCTCCTTCTTTCTTTCTCCTCCCCTCACTCTCCTTCTTTCTTTCTCTCTCTCTCCTCCCCTCACTCTCCTTTCTTTCTCTCTCCTCCCCTCACTCTCCTTCTTTCTTTCTCTCTCCTCCCCCTCAGCCTCTCTCATCCCCACAACCCAAATTAAAAAGAAACTTGTTAGAAAACAAATATACAAAACAAAATGAAATTAAATTTCAACAACATTTGTTCCCATTTAATTCAGAGATTCGGATACAACCGAATCTCCAAATCACCAAAAATGTTTCCAAATTTATATCCGGATTGAAAGGAATTGCCCGGGTCTAATGACACCGGAGTCTGATAGTACCAAAGGAAAGATGGATAAGAAAGTTAATGCCGCAGTATTATCCAGCAGGTGCCCCCTGATCCACAGAATGCAAACTTATTAAAAATTCGAATAAAATCTCCCACTCCTGTCCGTTGTCGTCCTCGCTCCTGACATACGCAGCTGCCGTTGGGCGAGCTTTGAGGCAAAAGTCAAAAAGTTGACCGGTTCCAGCGGCAGGTGCCTTGGCTCAGCCCGGCGTTCCTACGGAGCTGCACTTGTCCAAGTTTTTTTTTTTTTATTTGGTTGATTCAGCTGGTGACCCCGTGTTTAGGGCCCCGCCATCCAAACGAATCTGTCAAGGAAAGGCAGATGTGATTTTCTCCATCCCCCTGGACCCCCGGAGAGTTGGAGTCGACGCTACACCTCCAGCCATCCAAATCTTCCAGCCGTGGGTTTATTTTGCCATCGGAGGCCTCCGGTGGGTTAGGCGTGCGGCATGCATCTGGAATGAGTTCGGAATCGAGCGGCACATTTGTGGTTTCATGTGTTAGCATATTAACCACCTCAGCCCCGGACCATTTGGCTGGCCAACGACCGGGCCACTTTTTGCGATTCGGCACTGCGTCGCTTTAACTGACAATTGCGCGGTCATGCGGCGTTGCACCCAAACAGAATTGGCGTCCTTTTTTCCCCCACGAATAGAGCTTTCTTTTGGTGGTATTTGATCACCTCTGCGGTTTTTATTTTTTGCGCTATAAACAAAAATAGAGCGACAATTTTGAAAAAAAATCAATATTTTTTACTTTTTGCTATAATAAATATCCCCCAAAAAATGTATAAAAAAAACATTTTTTTCCTCAGTTTAGGCCGATATGTATTCTTCTACATATTTTTGGTTAAAAAAAAATCACAATAAGCGTTTATTGATTTGTTTGCGCAAAAGTTATAGGGCTAGATTCAGATAGCCCGCCGCAACTTTGTGCGGGCGTAGCGTATCTCAGATACACTACGCCGCCGTAACTTAGTGAGGCAGGGGCTGGATTCACAAAAAACCTGCGCCCTAAGTTACGGCGGCGTAGTGTATCTGAGATACGCTATGCCCGCACAAAGTTACGGCGGGCTATCTGAATCTAGCCCTATAACTTTTGCAGAGGTGGGCATGTTTTAAGTAAAAAAAACATGACCGCACGTAAATGACGTCTCTAACGAACGGCGCATGCGGCGTCCGTGAACGTATCCCAGTGCGCATGCTCCAAATTACGCCGCAAATAGTGAATGCTTTAGACGTGAACGTAACTTACGCACAGCCCTATTCGCGAACGACTTACTCAAACCACGTAAACGACGCAAAATTCGACGCTGTCCCGACGTCCATACTTAACATTGGATACGCCTCATATAGCAGGAGTAACCTTACGCCGGAAAAAGCCTGACGTAAACAACGTAAAAAAGTCCGCCGGGCGCACGTACGTTTCTGAATCGCCGTATCTTGCTGATTTGCATATTCTACGCCAAAATCAAAGGAAGCGCCACCTAGCGGCCAGCGTAAATATGCACCCTAAGATACGACGGCGTAGGAGACTTACGCCGGTCGTATCTTAGCAACATTTTAGCGCATCCAAGTTTGAGCATGCGCTTAAAGTTGCGACGGCGCGGATTCGGACTTACGACGGCGTATCTACTGATAGGTACTCTTTATGGAGAGATAGGGGGACTAAAAGTATTCAGATCGACGAAAACGGTGTGTATTTTTTTTAAATCTGGCGCCATTGGCAGCCAAGTAAACCGGAAGTGACGCTGTGACGTCGCTTCCGTGTTTACATACAGGAGACTGGAACAAAGCTGTTTCCAGCTTCGTCCCCCTATCTCTTTATTGGAGAGATAGGGGGACTAAAAGACTCCAAATCCCTCCTCTTACACTTCAAAGTATTCAGATCGCCGAAAACGGTGTGTTTTTTTTAATTCGGTGCCATTGGCAGCCGAGTAAACCGGAAGTGACGTTGTGATGTCGCTTCCGTGTTTACATACAGGAGACTGGAACAAAGCCGTTTCCAGCGTCGTCCCCCTATCTCTTTATTGGAGAGATAGGGGGAATAAAATACTCCACATCCCTCCTTTACACTTCAAAGTATTCAGATCGCCGAAAACGGTGTGTAATTTTTTTTTAATCCGGCTCCATTGGCAGCCGAGTAAACCGGAAGTGACGTTGTGACGTCGTGACGTCGCTTCCGTGTTTACATACAGGAGGCTGGAACGTTTCCAGCTTCGTTCCAGTCTGTCACTAGGTGCCGGATCGCGGATCGGGTCTCGCAGTGGGACGGCGGCAGGGAGGCGAGGTTTGGAAAACGAAAAAGATGTTGAGAATTTTTTTTTTCAGAATTATAAAGTTAACAAAATGTTTACTTGAAGTATAATTGAAATGGATACAAAAAAAACTGTAATTGAAATGGATACAAAAAAATTGAAGTGTTAGCGCTCCCTACAAAGATGTAAAATACATAAAACATAGAAAAGGATAAACAATAAATAAAATAAAAAAAGCACAAAACGCGTTAACCTTCAATTTGAAGAAAGTGTAACATAAACAAAATATAAAGAGAGTGACAACAGTAATAGAAAAACACCAATAAAACCGCGTATTCCTCGACAAGGACGCGCCGTCGTGAACCGCGCCGAACATAATGCCGTTTAAAATATTTCAGCTGCTCAACAATGAGCTCAAAAGCCCCGTTATTAAAAGTTATCTGCTCGGCGCTTTTTCTCCAACAGCGGGGGAGAGGAAAAAAAAAAATCAGAAAAACGCCACAAAAACAACAAATATAATACTCTCCTTCTCCAGGCCGCCGCGCGGAATTATATACGGCGACGGCTCCATCGGATGTGTTACAGGATCTGCGCTCCGACTTTTATATGGCGGTGATTTATGAAACTTCAAACAAGGTATACACAAGTGTCCTAAAAAGTTATGTTGCCGGGTAATGTCGCTACAGATTTTTCTTCTTTTTTAGCTTGAGAAATTGTTTAGTGTGACTATTGTTAGAGTTATCGGACTCTTATTCTCTGTTGGGCAGATTCAGGTACCTGCGCGCCTAGTTACGGCGGCGCAGCGTATTGTATTGGCGCTACGCCGACGCAACTTACCGGAGCAAGTGCAGTATTCAAAAGACTCCAAATCCCTCCTTTACACTTCAAAGTATTCAGATCGCCGAAAACGGTGTGTATTTTTTTTAAAAATCCGGCGCCATTGGCAGCCGAGTAAACCGGAAGTGACGTTGTGACGTTGTATTTGCTTTGTAAGTTGCGGCGGCGTAATTTAAATGTGGAAGGGGGGACGTGTTTTATGCTAATGTGTGATGACCTGATGTGATTGACGTGTTTTACAAACGGCGCATGCGCCGTCCGTGTACATATCCCAGTGTGCATTGCTCCCAAGTACACCGCATCAACGTCATTGGTTTCGAAGTGAACGTAAATTACGTTCAGCCCTATTCGCGAACGACTTACGTAAACGACGTAAAAAATTCAAATTTCGAAGCGGGAACGACGTCCGTACTTAACATAGCAGGAGCAACGTTACGCTGAAAAAGCCTACGCAAACGACGTAAAAAACTACCGCCGCGCGCACGTACGTTTGTGTATCGACGTAACTAGGTAATTTGCATGTTCTACGCCGAAAACAACGGAAGCGCCCCCTAGCGGTCAACGTAATATTGCACACAATTATACGCCGCCGCATTCAAGTTTGTTTTTTAAGCGTATCTGCCTTTGAGAATCGGCGTAACGAAATTGCAGCCTCACATGATGAGCTGTCATTGGCTGACAGCTGAGCACATGGTAAGGGGCCGGAACCGAGTCTTAGTGACCCTATCGTACTGAAGGGCATCTTTTATTTGTATTTTTATAGCAATGCATTTTTATAACTGCTGGCTGTTCACCCTCCCCCGCCCCCCCCCCCCAACATTGAAATCCAATTATTAGCCCAGCGTGTAACAGTAGATTTTATGTATATAAGCCGATCTGCACAACAACGACGGACCGAAATAGCGCTGTCTTTAGCAGAACGACTCCGGCAATTACGCCGCGGGATTAAAAGGTTTTTGTTGTTTTTTTCGCCCCTCGGAAACATTCTCGGGGGCTCGCAATTTAAATCATTTTGAAGAGCAAATGTACATTTTGCTTACAGGTAGACCTAATGAGCCCGCATTGTACGGGGGAACAATGGAGCGACTTCATGGGCGTAAACACAAAGTACGGGGGGGGATCGCTTGTCAAACGATCGGCAACCTGGTCTACAATCAATAAAAAACGGAAGGGGAGGGAAAATGGAAAAATAAAATATACAGGTTGGTGATGATTACCAGGGCTGCTTCCAATGTCCATCATCGGGCCGCCATCAGGGGGGTACAGGCATTACACCTGTAAGGGGCCCGATGGTCCCTAGAGGCCCGGCTGGCCCCCCTCCCGTTTATTTGTATATATATATATATATTTTGTATTTTTTTTTTTTGCATTACACCTGTAAGGGGCCCAATGGTCCCCAGGGCCCTTTACAGGCCCGGCTGGCCCCCTCCTGTTTTTTTTTTTGCATTACACCTGTAAGGGGCGCGGTTTTTTTATTTTATTATTTATTTATTTTTTGCATTATATCTGTAAGGGGACCAATGGTCCCCAGGGCTCCTTACAGGCCTGGCTGGCCCCCCTCCCAATTTTTTTTTTTTAATTACACCCGTAAGGGGCCGGTGGTCCCCAGGGCCCCTTACAGGCCGCCCCCCCTCCCGTTTTTTATTTTATTTTTTGCATTACACAATTACACCTGTAAGGGGCGATAGTCCCCAGGGCCCCTTACAGGCCCGGCTGGCGCCCCTCCTGTTTTTTATTTATTTGTTTATTTTGTATTTTTTTTGCATTACACCTATAAGGGGCCCGGTGGTCCCCAGGGCCCCTTACAGGCCCAGCTGGCCCCCCCTGTTTTTTTATTTTATAAATGTATTCATTTTTTGCATTACATCCGTAAGGGGCCCAATGGTCCCCGGGGCTCCTTACGGGCCTGGCTGGCCCCCCTCCCAATTTTTTTTTTGCATTACACCCGTAAGGGGCCCGGTGGTCCCCAGGGCCCCTTACAGGCCCGGCTGGCGCCCCTCCTGTTTTTTATTTATTTGTTTATTTTGTATTTTTTTTGCATTACACCTATAAGGGGCCCGGTGGTCCCCAGGGCACCTTAAAGGTCCATCTGGCCCCCCTCCCGTTTGCATGCGCAGTAGGGTTCCCGGCGTGAGGCCGAAAGGCTACACTGCCGGGTTCCCTTACCCGCAATGGCGACGGCATGCACCTGTCAGATGATGGGAAACACTGATCTCTCTTCTTGTGCAGGGGTGAATGGTCATGTCTCCTCCCCTCCTGTAGTTTTCTGCAGGCAGCCTGTAGTGGGTGGAGCCTGCTGGGCCCCTCTCACAGCTCTGCCCTCTCTGCTTGTGCAGGGTGACTAGTCTTGTCTCCGCCCCCTCCTGTAGCTTTCTGCAGGCAGCTTAGTGGGTGGAGCCTGCTGGGCCACTCCCACAGCACTGATCTCTCTCCTTGCACAGGGTGAATGGTTTTGTCTCCGCCCCCCTCCTGTCGTTTTCTGCAGGAGCCTGTAGTGGGTGGAGCAGCTGGGCCCCTCCCACAGCTCCGCTGGCAATAGGTGCACACAAAGTGGATTTATTATATCCTTTGTGGCTATTGAGGAATATATTTAAACACTGTTTATTTTTTGATCTTTTTATTTGTGTTGGGAGTTCTGCTTCAATGCAAGGCGTAGCAGAAAACTTTTTTTGAGCGTTCCGCGGTGCTCTGCGCGTCCCTTCTCCTCTAATAAACAGCTGTTTTACTTCTACGCTTGGAGGGACACTTGACATGAAAACAGAGAACAACTTGTTATAAAAAGTGGGTCTTCAAAACCGGCAGCATTATTCCACAGAGGTGTCACACGCATGAAAAAAAGTGTCGCTATGGAAACAGGGCTGCATGCAGAAACCGCATTCGATGCAAGTGCCTTTGATGGCGAGGCAGTTTGTGTTCGTTTTTTCGGCTTTTAATAAATTGGAGTGTCAGAAAAACGCAGAAGAACCGTCAAGGTCAGGAGGAGTATAACGAAGTGGTGGATACATTTATTGGCCCCCGGAGGAGACGAAGATGAAATGTTTCCTTGTCCCCCCCCCCCTTTTATTAGAGGAAGACCCGATCCGGGCACCAGGAGGCGCTTCATTATACAAGCGTCCAGGAAGAGGACCTGTCATGGAAGCACAATACTGACAACCAGTGCTGCTGACCACCAGTCCTCCTCTAGGGGGCCCGGGCACAAAGGGCGGCCCAGACAGCAGAGGGAATTGGTATGGTCGGACAGAGAGGCAACAACCAGAAGGTACTTACCCTGTCCCCCACCCAGCAGAAGCTTCATTATACAACCATCCATAAAGAGGACCTGTCATGGAAGTATAATACTGACAACCAGGGCTGCTGATAGGAGGGTGACCACCAGTCCTACTGTAGAGGGCCCAGGCACAAAGGGGGGCCCAGACATCACAGGGAATTGGTATGGTCGGACAGAGGGGCAACAACCAGAAGGTACTTACCCTGGCCTCCACCAGCAGAAGCTTCCCCTGCACTGATCCCCCTCCCCGTTCTGCCAGCTTCTGATCCCCCCCCCCCCCCCCTGTGTGCCCCCCCCTGTCACTGTGCTAAACACCCCCCCCCCCCAGGGCTGCTGTTAGAAATCACAGGGCCCTGTACAGGCTACCTGGCACTCCCCCCCAAATATATAAAAAAATGTGTTATTTTTCTACAGGACAGGGAAGCTGTCAGCGCCACAGGGGGGGGGCAGGGCTGCTGATTGGGGGGGCCACCAGTCCTCCTGTAGGGGGCCCGACACACAGGGGCAGCCCAGACAGCAGAGGGAATTTGTGTGGTCATACAGAGGGGCAACAACCAGAAGGTACTTACCCTGTCCCCCACCCAGCAGAAGCTTCATTATACAACCATCCATAAAGAGGACCTGTCATGGAAGTATAATACTGACAACCAGGGCTGCTGATAGGGGGGGTGACCACCAGTCCGCCTGTAGAGGGCCCAGGCACAAAGGGGGGCCCAGACATCACAGGGAATTGGTATGGTCGGACAGAGGGGCAACAACCAGAAGGTACTTACCCTGGCCTCCACCAGCAGAAGCTTCCCCTGCACTGATCCCCCTCCCTGTTCTGCCAGCTTCTGATCCCCCCACTGTTTGCCCCCCCCTGTCACTGTGCTAAACAACACCCCCCCCCAGGGCTGCTGTTAGAAATCACAGGGCCCCGTACAGGATACCTGGCACCCCGCCCCCCCCCGAATATATCAAAACAATTTGTTATTTTTCTACAGGACAGGGAAGCTGGCAGCGTCACGGGGGGGCTGCTGATTGGGGGGACCACCAGTCCTCCTGTAGGGGGCCCCGGGAACACAGGGACGGCCCAGACAGCAGAGGGAAGTGGTGCGGTCGGACAGAGGGGGCAATTACAGAAGGATGTCCTATGCGGCTTGCTGCAGCAGCTGATAGCCAGTTTCTCTCCCTCCTGCCAGCTTTTTAGCTGCTGCAGGGAGAGACACAGACACAGGACACCGTTCATGTAATTCCTTCCCCTGCACTGATCCCCCTCCCTGTTCTGCCAGCTTCTGACCCCCGACTGTGTGCCCCCCCTGTCACTGTGCTGCAAATCAACCCCCCCCTCAGCTTTTAGCTGCTGCAGGGAGAGACACAGACACAGGACATTGTTCCTGTAATTCCTTCCCCTGCACTGACCCCCCTCCCTGTTCAGCCAGCTACTGATCCCCCCACTGTGGGCCCTCCCCTGTCACTGTGCTGTAAAACAACCCCCCCTCAGCTTTTAGCTGCTGCAGGGAGAGACACAGACACAGGACATTGTTCCTTTAATTCCTTCCCATGCACTTATCCCCCTTCCTGTTCTGCCAGCTTCTGACCCCCCCCCCCCCACTGTGTGCCCCCCCTGTCACTGTGCTGCAAAACAACCCCCTCCCCCCTCAGCTTTTAGCTGCTGCAGGGAGAGACAGAGACACAGGACATTGTTCATGTAATTGCTTCCCCTGCACATAATGATTTTAGTGTATTTTTTGTGAAAATATTGTTTTGATATATTCGGGGGGGGGGGGCACCTGTCCTCCTGTAGGGGGCCCGGGCACACAGGGGCAACCCAGACAGCAGAGGGAATTTGTGTGGTCAGACAGAGGGGCAACAACCAGAAGGTACTTACCCTGGCCTCAACCAGCAGAAGCTTCATTATACAACCATCCAAAAAGAGGACCTGTCATGGAAGTATAATACTGACAACCAGGGCTGCTGATAGGTGGGGGGGACCAACAGTCCTCCTGTAGGGGGCCCGGGAACACAGGGGTGGGGGGGGGCAGGTAGCCTGTAGGGGGCCCGGGAACACAGGGGTGGGGGGGCAGGTAGCCTGTAGGGGGCCCGGGAACACAGGGGTAGGGGGGGGCAGGAAGCCTGTAGGGGGCCCGGGAACACAGGGGTGGGGGGGCAGGTAGCCTGTAGGGGGCCCGGGAACACAAGGGTGGGGGGGGCAGGAAGCCTGTAGGGGGCCCGGGAACACAAGGGTGGGGGGGGGCAGGAAGCCTGTAGGGGGCCCGGGAACACAGGGGTGGGGGGGCAGGTAGCCTGTAGGGGGCCCGGGAACACAAGGGTGGGGGGGGCAGGAAGCCTGTAGGGGGCCCGGGAACACAAGGGTGGGGGGGGCAGGAAGCCTGTAGGGGGCCCGGGAACACAAGGGTGGGGGGGGGCAGGAAGCCTGTAGGGGGCCCGGGAACACAGGGGTGGGGGGAGGGGGCCGGAAGCCTGTAGGGGGCCCTGTGATTTCTAACAGCAGCCCGCGCACTCCTATGGGTGCAACTGTGCAAGACTGAAGGGAAATCCTAAATTTAAAGTTTTCTATCTTGCAGGGCATTCTGGGAAATGCGGTTCTTCACTCTCTGGCAAAGGAAAAAAAATGATAAAAAAAAACCTTGCTTTTATACCGGCGCAAAACACTTATCAGAGCGCGCCCGCGCCGCGCTACATCGCCTCGCATTTAAATGTGTGTAAGAAAGCAGATCTTATTTTCTTAGCACTTGAAGTATCACCTTTTAAACCACTTTTGTTCTGTCTCATTACTAATGTACTTTGCTCTTATCTACTGTACAGGCGAGCGCGCCCCTCTCCTTTTCCGCCGAGCTTTAATCTCAGAAGCAATTGTGTCAGTTCACTGCAAAATTACACCTCAAAAAAAAAAAAACGTTGAATTCGCCAAACGCATCAGTCGGGAGAGGTAGGCAGGAGGAGCTCGGCCCCGTCCCCGCTAAATGTTGGCTTACACGTTTTAAGACTTTTCAAAGCCGGATACATTTAATCCTTTTGATAGTTTCATCAGAATTTTTTATTTTTTTTTGTACGCCGCATTATGCGACTGTTGCTGGCAGCGTGTACGTTGCTCCGGCGAATCTCTGCGCTGCGGATAGTCTGCCAAAGAGTCCATCGAAAATAAGTCTACCAAAGATAAGAGGGGCCGGTGGTGGGGCCCAAACATGAATACGCAGGAGTGGGGGTCCCACCATTCTATACACTTCCTCTCTCTGGTATTGCATCCTTTTCACAATGGATTTTTTTTTTTTTTAAAGGATATACTGTTCCCATCAAACACAGCCTCTGTGCCCATCAAACACCGCCAATTTCACCATCAAACGCCGCCACTGTGCCCATCAAATGCTGACACTGTGCCATCAAACGCAGCCAATGTGCCCATCAAACACAGCCACTGTGCCCATCAAACACTGCCATTGTGACCATCAAAAGCAGCCAGTGTGCCATCAAACGCTGCCACTGTGCCCATCAAACGCAGCCACTGTGCCTATCAAACACTGCCACTGTGCACATCAAGCACAGCCTCTGAGCCCATCAATTGCTGCCACTGTGCCCATCAAACACTGCCACTTTCACCATCAAACACCGAAACTGTGCCCATCAAATGCCGACACTGTCATCAAACGTAGCCAATGTGCCCATCAAACGCCGCCACTGTGCCCATCAATCGCTGACACTGTGCCCATCAAACGCAGCCACTGTGCCCATCAAACGCAGCCAGGTCGTGTGTGGGCTTTAACGACGTGAAAAACGGGAGCGCTTGTTCTGGTAAAACTAGCGTTCGTAATGGAGTAAGCACATTCATCACGCTGTAACAGACAGAAAAGCGCAAATCGTCTTTTACTAACACGAAATCAGCTTAAGCAGCCCCAAGGGTGGCGCCATCCGCATGGAACTTCCCCTTTATAGTGCCGTCGTGCGTCACCGCGCTTCGCTAGAGCATTTTTATTTCACGATCTTGTGTAGGCAAGGCCGTTTTAATGATCGGGTTGAAAAAAAACTTATTTTTTCTAGACCCTTAACCACTTAAGGACCCTTTCATGCCAATATACGTTGGCAGAATGGCACGGCTGGGCACATCCACGTACCTGTACGTGGCCCTTTAAGCCCAGCCATGGGGTCGCGCGCGTGCAACCGACCCGGTCCGAAGCTGCGGGACCCGGTGTCCCGCGTTCTTCGTTGTGGCTTGTCACTGATCGTCTGTTTCCTGTTATAAGGAAACACGATCAATGATGTCACACGTCCAGCCCCCCTACAGTTAAAAACACATATGAGGTCACACTTAAGCCCTTCAGCACCCCCTAGTGGTTAACTCCAAAACTGCAATTGTAATTTTCACAGTAATCAGTGCATTTTTATAGCATCTTTTGCTGTGAAAAGGACAATGCAAGTGTCTGCATGTGCATATACAGTATACTGATGGTGTCAGCAGAGCAGTGGACAGTGTCAGAATTTTTTTTTTTATTATATATTTTTATTTTAGGAGCCACATTAGGGACTTTGGTGAAATATCAGGGGTCTATTTCTGTGCGTTACTGCACGTTTAACGCAGTATATTTCTGTGCATTACTGCATGTTTAACACAGTATATTTCTGTGCATTACTGCATGTTTAATGTAGTATATTTCTGTGCGTTACTGCATGTTTAACGCAGTATATTTTTGTGCGTTACTGCATGTTTAACGCAGTATATTCCAGTGCATTACTGCACGTTTAATGCAGTATATTTCTGTGCGTTACTGCATGTTTATCGTTGTATATTTCAGTGTGTTATGTGCCATTTAATGCTGTATTTTTCTGTGCATTAGTGCACATTTAACACTGTATATTTTGGTGCAATCTGTGCCACACAGGATGATTAGGTTGTGCCCAGGCACACCTGGCACACCCTGTGCGCACGGCTATGTGTGTCATGTTGATGTTGGCCAGGTTGGGCCTTGGAATAAAGCTTTGAAAATCTGAATTGGTGTCTGGACGCTCTTTACTTACACTCACAGAAGTCACCCCTAGACCAAGTCAAGAAGGTAACTTAGAAAGCCGGTCCCAAACTAATCAGCGGCTCCTTCGGGGGTGAGCGCTACAGTAGTAAAAAAAATATATTAATAAAAATGCAATAAAACTATCCCCTATTTTGTAAACGCTATAAATTTTGCGCAAACCAATCGATAAACGCTCATTGCGTTTTTTTTTTTTACCAAAAATATGTAGAAGAATACGTATCGGCCTAAACTCAGAATTTTTTTTTTTCTTATATCTTTTTTGGGGGATATTTATTATAGCAAAAAGTAAAAAATATTGTTTTTTTTAAAAAATGTTCGCTCTATTTTTTTGTTTATAGCGCAAAAAATAAAAAACGCAGAGGTGATCAAATACCACACAAAGAAAGTTCTATTTGTGGGAAAAAAAGGACGCCAATTTTGTTTGGGAGCCACGTCGCACGACCGCGCAAAGCCGAATCGCAAAAACTGGCCTGGTCCTTTACCTGCCTAAAGATCCAGGTCTTAAGTGCTTAAAAACTTATTTTTTTAGAACCCGAAAAACGGTCGTGTGTACAGAGGGTATAAAAGAGTAGAAGATAATGAGAGAGATAGAGAGATAAAGTGACAAAGAGGTAGAAAAAACAAACACAAACAACAAACAGAGGAAGAGAAAAAATAAATAAATAGAGAAACAAGAAAAATGAAAAAAAAAAAAAAAAAAAACGAGAGGGGGTGGGAGGGGAAGGAGTCAGCCGGACGCGTCGTTGCGTTGTACCCGCAGACGGGTGTAGCCGACATGTAGTAACATTGTGTCATGCTTGAACACTCTGGGGTAGATTCAGGTAGGGGCGCGCAATGATACGGCGGCGCAGCGTATCGTATTTACGCTACGCCGCCGTAACTTACAGGAGCAAGTGCTGTATTCACAAAGCACTTGCTCCGTAAGTTGCGGTGGCGTAGCGTAAATGGGGCCGGCGTAAGCGCGCGTAATTCAAATGTGGAAGGGGGCGTGTTTTATGTAAATCTATGATGACCTGACGTGATTGACGTTTTGTATGCGCCGTCCGTGTACATATCCCAGTGTGCATTGCTTCCAAGTACGGCGCAACGACGTATTGGTTTCGACGTGAACGTAAATTACGTCCAGCCCTATTCGCGAACGACTTACGCAAACGACGTAAATAATTCAAATTTCGAAGCGGGAACGACGTCCATACTTAACATCGGCTGCGCCTCCTAATAGCAGGAGCAACGTTACGCAGAAAAAGCCTTATGCAAACAACGTAAAAAACTACCGCCGGGCGCACGTACGTTCGTGAATCTACGTAACTACTTTAGGTAATTTGCATATTCTACGCCGAAAACAACGGAAGCGCCCTAGCGGCCAACGTAATATTGCACACATTTATACGCCGCCGCATTCAAGTTACGTCGGCGGAGGAAGCCTATTTTTTAGACGTATCTGCCTTGGAGAATCGGCGTAACAATACGCAGACGCAGATTTGAAATTACGGCGTCGTATCTGGAGATACGCCGCCGTAACAGGTACCTGAATCTAGCCCATAGTTTTTTCTAGACCCTTAAAAACTTCATTTTTTAGAACCCGAAAAACGGTCGTGTGTACGCGGGATGAGAGTGCAGAGAGGGTATCAAAGAGTAGAAGATAATGAGAGACATAAAGTGACAAAGAGGTAGAAAAAACAAACAAACAACAAACAGAGGAAGAGAAAAAGAAAGAAAAAATAGAGAAACAAGAAAAATGAAAAAAAAAAAAAAAAAACAACAAGAGAGGGGGTGGGAGGGGAAGGAGTGAGCCGGACGCGTCTTGGCGTTGTACCCGCAGACAGGTGTAGCCGACATGTAGTAACATTGTGTCATGCTTGAACACACATATGCTGCATTGATAGGCCACAGACACTCAGGGATAAATGGCAGTTGGAAACTGACGCATTTCAAAAAAAAAATAAAAAATCCTCTCTGAAGAGCAATTTGTAAGCAATATTTTCCTGTCTCTCCAGTACAATCCACGCCGTCCCCATGGCGATCCGGCGCTCTCTTTACCGATAAAGCGAAGGAAAGGGAACCGAAGATTGATCCCCTCCGCCCCCCTGCGCTTTCCCGAGCCGCCACTTTCTGGCTCCCGCACAGCCAGTCGATCGGGAAGCGTATTATTTGTTTTCGGGGTATTTACATATTAATTAGAAGTCTCAGAACACAAATCAGCGGGGCCCCCCCCCTACGGGTAATGCGCCTTCCTTGAAAACGAGAACCGTATACTTTCCGGCTTCCACACACACACACCGGCAATTATTGGGTTGTCATGGCGATGGCAGTAACGGTTATTAAAGCGCTCGGAGGCGGCGTGGAATCTCTGACACAGCACAGGAATGCTGCTGAAACATTTATAGAGAGGCCCGGCCGGGGTCACCCGGAGCCAACCATTAGAAGGATATTACCCAGGGTGCACCGGGACGTATAATGTACTATCCGATTATATACTGGAAGTCGGGGGCGGCCCTTACGGTGTCAGGAAACTTTGTCCGCCTTGGGAAAAAAGCCCAATTTTAATGGATTTTCAAACTTAAAGGGGAGTTCCAGCCTTTTTTTTAAGTTTATTAAAAGTCAGCAGCTACAAAAAGTGTAGCTGCTGGCTTTTAATAAACAGACACTTACCTGCTCCAGCGACGCTCCGGGGCTCCGCTCCTCGCCCCCCCTCGCCGGCCGGCGTCTTCATTCCTAGTGTGGGCAGCCGGCAGTGACAGCTTTCGGCTTCACGGCCGGGCACCCACTGCGCATGGGCGCGCGGCGGCGTCCGATTGGACAGGCGCTCGCCTACAGGGAGGGGCTGCAAAAAGGCGCCTTTCCAGCCCCTCGGCGGAAGGAGAAAGTGGGACAGGAAGTCCCCTTCTCCTGAAGCCCCCCCCCCCCCAAAAAAAATTACATGCCAAATGTGGCATGTAAGGGGGCGAGGAGTGGGTTAAGCGGAAGTTCCATTTTTAGGTGGAACTCCGCTTTAAGAACAACGGGCCAGATCCAGAGAGCGAGTACGCCGGCGTATCTACTGATACGCCGGCGTACTTTCGAATTTCCCGCGTCGTATCTTTAGTTTTGAATCCTCAAACCAAGATACGACGGCATCTGGGTTCGATCCGACAGGAGTACGGCTTCGTACGCCTTCGGATCGTAGGTGCAATACTTGGCGTCCGCTGGGTGGAGTTTGCGTCGTTTTCCGCGTCGGGTATGCAAATTAGCTTTTTCCGACGATCCACGAACGTACGCGCGGCCGTCGCATTCTCTAACGCAGTCTCTAGTCGGCTTTTCCCGGAGTATAGTTAAAGCTGCTATTTTGCGGCGTATAGATAGACTTGCCATGTTAAGTATGGCCGTCGTTCCCGCGTCGGAATTTCAATTTTTTTTTTTTGCGTAAGTCGTCCGTGAATAGGGATGGACATAAGTCACGTCTAAGTTAAAAAAAATCGTTGCGACGTCATTTCGCGCAAAGCACGGCGGGAAATTTCGAAACGGAGCATGCGCAGTTCATTCAGCGCGGGGACACGCTTCATTTAAATAAATCACGCCCCCTACCCGCCGATTTGAATTCCGCCGCCAGAAATACACTATGCCGCCGTAACTTACGGCGCGAAATCTTCCTGGATTCGACTTAAAGCCAGGTAAGATACGGCGGCGTAGCGTATCTCTGATACGCTACGCCTATGCATTTCTATGTGGATCTGGCCCAACATTTTTAACACATTTTAATACAGGGCACTTTAACCCCCCCCCTTCCTGCCCAGGCCAATTTTCAGCTTTCAGCGCTGTTGCATTATGAATGACAATTGCACGTTCGTGCCACAGTCCAGGGGTAGGCAACCTGTGGCACTCCAGCTGCTGCAGAACTACAATTGTAGAACTGCCAACCCCATCATGCCTCCGGGTCAGGGCTGTCTTAATGAGAGGGCACACCTGGGCACTGCCCAGGGGCCCCAACTGCATGGGGGGGCCCCTGTACTTTCCCCAAAGCAGCTGGTCCTTGAGCAGGCACTGATGGGCACTGACTGGAATCCTTCATAGGCACTGATTGGTGGCACCAATGGGCACTGATTGGTGGCACTGATTGGAACTCACGGGGCTTTCCTGTAATCAGGGAATCTGTCAGTGTGGGGCGAGGAGAGCCAATTCAAGGCACTTCCGACTCTCTACAAATATCAGGGTTGCATTGTGTCCTATCAACACGGCGCAGCCACGATCACCACGCTGCATGCCTCCGGGGGGCCGAAGACAGCGGCCGTTCCGGGGCGCGGTCGTATGATGTCCGTCCGGAGCAAGAGCCGCACCGCCCCTCCATCTTATTTTTTTTTAGGAAAATAATCCATTTTGGAATAAGGCTGTACCATAACAAAACGTGGAAGAAGTGAAGCGCTGTGAATACTTTCCCGCACCTTACTGGGGCTTATTTATATAGCAGTGAATCCGACATTCACAGAGACATTCACCGAGAGCCCACGGCAGGCGTTCTCGCGTTTTTAGCGGCGGTTATTGGTTCACCAGCAGGGAACGTTCGATGAAAGTCACATCCGCTTGTCCATTTATAAGGCCTAATCAGACACGCCAGCCGCCACGCTGGTTTCCGAAGCGACCCTTTACCGCGCTCAATCCTTTCCGAGGAGGAAAAAAAAAAACTGCATCAGACCCACCGCCGGCAAATCACACGAGCGCGCCGCTGGGCTCAGCCATTCCCCGTCGCTTCCTGCGGCAAACACCGCCATCTCGCTGCTTTAATCTGACAAAGAAATTTGCTAAAACAAATGAGAGTCAACGTGACCTGCCCGGGTGGAACGCAATACGGAAAATGTTTTTTTCTTTTTCTGTCTTTTCTTTTTCTAGGCTAAGCCGGCTGATTTGTGAAATGCGACATTGACAAGGTCGCGGCGTTCCTCTTTCAGGTGAGCGCGGAGGTGTAATGGCACCAGAGGGGCTATAATCAAAGAGCGACAAAAAAAAAAAGAAAAAAGACGTTTCAATCTCTCTTAATAAGTCTTGATGAAAGCTGGAAGGGGGGGGGGGTAAAAAAGAAAACAAAAAAAACACAAACTGGAATTTCTCCATCTGATGAAAGTGACTTAACCGAGCGCCGTAGAGTCCGCCGCGACATTTATCCGTCAACGGCGGGGCCGGGTAATCATGTGGAGATTTGTGCCGCATACTAATTACAGTCATTAAGGTGAACAAATAGTTGGGAGAAGATGAAAGTAATAAAAAATATGATATTTTTTAAAAACGCAGCTTTTTATTTTGGCCTGCTGAGGTACAATAAAATCCCAGGTTGTTGTAGGAAAATGTATGACGGGGATATAGAATATTAATCCAACGCCATTTCTGCCTTATAGTCAGCACATAAACACAATGTAACAGCTTTTGTGTTTATTCCCCCGCATGTGCACAATTGTATATATGCCAACGGTACCAGATTTGCCGGGACAGTCCCGTATCTTGGCCCTCTGTCCCACTATTTCTGTGTCCAGGGCTAAGTAACAATACATGCCTGCCTTACACTGTACATCTGTGCCCCATTGTAGCCTACAAGGACCTTGTACCCTGCCCTACACTGTACATTTGGGCCTAACTTGTAGCCTGCCTTACACTGTACATGTGTGCCCCATTTTAGCCTGCAAGGACCTTGTACCCTGCCCTACACTGTGTATTTGTGCCCCATTGTAGCCTACGGGGACCTTGTACCCTGCCCTACACTCTACATTTGGGCCTTACTTGTAGCCTGCCTTACACTGTACATGTGCGCCCCAGTGTAGCCTACAAAGAGCTTGTTCCCTGCCCTACGCTGTATATTTGTGCCCCATTGTAACCCACAAGGACCTTGTACCCTGCCCTACACTGTACATGTGTGCCCCGTTGTAGCTTACAAGGACCTTGTACCCTGCCCTACACTGTATATTTGTGCCCTATTGTAACATACAAGGACCTTGTACCCTGCCCTACACTGTATATTTGTGCCCCATTGTACCCTATAAGGACCTTGTACCCTGCCCTACACTCTACATTTGGGCCTAACTTGTAGACTACCCTACACTGTACATCTGTGCCCCGTTGTACCCTACAAGGACCTTGTACCCTGCCCTACACTGGACATTTGGGCCCCATTGTACCCTATAAGGACCTTGTACCCTGCCCTACACTCTACATTTGGGCCTAACTTGTAGACTACCCTACACTGTACATCTGTGCCCCGTTGTACCCTACAAGGACCTTGTACCCTGCCCTACACTGGACATTTGGGCCTTACTTGTAGCCTGCCTTTCACTGTACATGTATGCCCCATTTTAGCCTGCAAGGACCTTGTACCCTTCCCTACACTGTGTATTTGTGCCCCATTGTAGCCTACAAGGACCTTGTACCCTGCCCTACACTGTGTATTTGTGCCCCGTTGTAGCCTACGAGGACCTTGTACCCTGCCCTACACTGTACATTTGGGCCTAACTTGTAGACTACCCTACACTGTACATCTGTGCCCCGTTGTACCCTTTAAGGACCTTGTACCCTGCCCTACACTGTACATTTGGTATTCCGGTATTCCCTCTTGGATCCCTCTGCAGAGGTCAGGTCCGGCTCTTTGGATTAGATAAGAGGAATGAGCACAGAGTTGAGGCTGAGCAGATGACCTCACAGTATACCTCCTGAGCAGGGGAGGGCTGGCAGCCTTAGGCCTGGGGGGCAAGTCCAGTCAAGTGGCCCGTAGAGCGTGGAAAAGTAATGGATTGAGGAAAACAGTCTAAGATTTTTCATGCCCCCCTTGCATCAGAGTGCGCACAGAGGCCCCCCTTGCATCAGAGTGCGCACAGAGGCCCCCCTTGCATCAGAGTGCGCACAGAGGCCCCCCTTGCATCAGAGTGCGCACAGAGGCCCCCCTTGCATCAGAGTGCGCACAGAGGCCCCCCTTGCATCAGAGTGGGCACAGAGGCCCCCCTTGCATCAGAGTGCGCACAGAGGCCCCCCTTGCATCAGAGTGCGCACAGAGGCCCCCCTTGCATCAGAGTGCGCACAGAGGCCCCCCTTGCATCAGAGTGCGCACAGAGGCCCCCCTTGCATCAGAGTGCGCACAGAGGCCCCCCTTGCATCAGAGTGAGCACAGAGGCCCCCCTTGCATCAGAGTGAGCACAGAGGCCCCCCTTGCATCAGAGTGCGCACAGAGGCCCCCCTTGCATCAGAGTGCGCACAGAGGCCCCCCTTGCATCAGAGTGCGCACAGAGGCCCCCCTTGCATTAGAGTGCGCACAGAGGCCCCCCTTGCATCAGAGTGCGCACAGAGGCCCCCCTTGCATCAGAGTGCGCACAGAGGCCCCCCTTACATCAGAGTCCTTGTGTCTGTGCAGAGAGAAAAGGGGATGTCAGCGCTGGTGTGCGCTGAGGCTGAGCTATGTGTGAGACGAGACATAGCTCAGCTCTGTAGCCATCTATCTCGGAGCTGACACAGGCTCGGCTGCACAGTGGGAGGTGAGCAGTGGCCGTGACCTGTGTTAACAGAGATTCAACAGGCATATTCCTGATCTGCAAAAACAGCATTTGGTAGTGGCGGCCGGTGGCTGTGCATAGTGTCACCAGCCCGGGGGGAGATTTCCACCCTGCCTCCCCTGCCAGCCCTCCCCTGCTCCTGAGAGTCCGGGAATACGTTGAATTATTGGAAGTTGCTCACCCAGTAAGGGAGCTACCATTGTGCGTTTGGTTAGGGCACAGCACACAGGATAATTGGATTAAGGTTACTGGTCAGATAGTGACAAAGAACCTGCTGCCTCACCCAAAAGACGCACCGTCCCTCACAAGGACATCTGCCTGTGGAAAGTACGCAGTCTGTTGAAAAGGAACTGTCAAAGTCCATGCCTCACTTCCATATCGCAACCTTCACCTTAAGAAAATATAAAAAATGGACTCAAATTTGCCTAGCAGTAGATGTTTGAAGTTCTGGGCCCTCGGAGCTCTATACCCAACAGGCCAACGGCGGAGTACCCGACTCAAGATTTATTATACCAAGAACCGCTCTCCGGAAGTCCTCATGGATACATTTAGGCAATCATAAAAGTTTGCGATTCGTCTAATTAGCAGATCGAGTCACTCTTCCGTTGACGGGCGCTTGTCAAAGCTCGTTAGCACCTCGTATATCTGAAGACAGACGCGGGTCACTCGCATTTCAATCACCAGGCCTTCCAACAATTTATTAATGAAAGAGATTGAGATGTCTGGAACCACCAAGAAATCTCGGGCATATTTCACACAAAGAGCACTTCGATGATACAACTGGTATTTTCATGACCCGTGTCAGAAATTAAGATGAGCTAATCAGATTTATTAATTAATGTTTTGAAGCATGACAAGGCCTACATAAAACAAGGTAGTTTTTTTTAGTCTAGGGTTTTGCATACTTGTAAAGGGAACTATGGGTAAAGAGAGGCAGGAAAATGCTGAATTGTTATGGGATGGTCTACCTGGTTCTTCTAATTTCCATATATTTTTCAGTGGGCAAGCACCCTGTAGCAACCAGAGGTCCTCATTAGAGGTCTTTACGTTGGAAGTGGATTTATGATGAACGAATCAGATTTATTAATAAATGTTTTGAAGCATGACGAGGCCTATATAAAACAAGGCAGTTGCATGTCATCACTTCCATTGCAATCCAAAAATAAGAAGTTATTAGTCATTTAGTTTCCTATTGATAAGTAACATTTATGTTTTTTAGTCTAGGGTTTTGCATACTTTTAAAGGGAACTATTAGCTAGATTCAGTAAGTTAGGTCGGCGTATCAGTAGATACGCCGACCTAACTCGGAATCTGCGCCGACCTAAGTTTAAGGGTATTCTCAAACAGAGATACACTTAAACATATCTAAGATACGACGGCTTGCGCCGTCCTATCTTAGGGTGCAATATTTAGGCTGGCCAATAGGTGGCGCTTTCATTGTGGTCGGCGTAGAATATGTAGAACCACTAGATACGCCTATTCACGAACGTACGCCCGGCCGACGCAGTACAGATACGCCGTTTACATAACGCATTATCAGGCCTAAAGATATTCCATCAAATAGTTGGAATAGTAATGTTAAAGTATGGCCGCCGTTCCCGCTTCGAAATTCGAAAATTTTACGTCGTTTGCGTAAGTCGTCCGTGAATAGGGATTTACGTCATTTACGTCCACGTCAAAATCAATAGGACCGTGCGGCGTACTTAGCCGCAATGCACACTGGGAAATGTAGGCGAAAGGCGCATGCACCGTTCCAAAAAAACGTCAATCACGTCAGGTCAAAGCAAATTATCATAAAACACGCCCCCTCAGCCTATTTTGAATTAGGCGCGCTTGCGCCCGCTGCATTTACGCTACGCCGCTGTAAGTTAGGAGGCAAGTACTTTGTGAATACAGTACTTGCCTCTCTGACTTAAGGCAGCGTAGCTTAAATACAATAAGCTACGCCGCCTTACAGTTGCGCTCCCCTACCTGAAGCTAGCTATATGACTTTAGAGAGGCAGAAAAATGCTGAATTAGAATGGGATTGTCTACCTGTTTCTTCTAATTTACAATATATTTTTCAGTGGGCAAGCACCCTGTAGCAGAAGAGGATTTCTGTGCCTCATCCTCAAGTTTCCTATTAATAAGTAACATTTATGTTTTTTTAGTCTGGGGGGGCCTCAGGATTTTGCATACTTTTAAAGGGAACTATGACTAAAGAGAGGCAGAAAAATGCTGAATTAGAATGGGATTGTCTACCCGTTTCTTCTAATTTCCATATATTTTTCAGTGGGCAAGCACCCTGCAGCAACCAGAGGTCCTCATTGTTTACTAGAGGCCTTTACGTTGGAAGTGGATTTATGATGAACTAATCAGATTTATTAATAAATGTTTTGAAGCATGACTAGGGCTATATAAAACAAGGTAGTTGCATGTCAACACTTTCATTGCAATCCAACAAATACAAAGTTATTAGTCATTTAGTTTCCTATTAAGTAACATTTATGTTTGTTTAGTCTAGGGTTTTGCATACTTTTAAAGTGAACTATGACTAAAGAGAGGCAGAAAAATGCCGAATTAGAATGGGATTGTCTACCTGTTTCTTCTAATTTCCACATATTTTTCAGTGGGCAAGCACCCTGTAGCAGAAGATTTCTGAAGTTAATTTCATCAAGGCGGTTGTGTGCCTCATCCTCAGGTTTCCTATTGATAAGTAACATTTATGTTTTTTTAGTCTGGGGGGGCCTCAAGATTTTGCATACTTTAAAAAGGGAACTATGGGTAAAGAGAGGGAGAAAAATGCTGAATTAGAATGGGATTGTCTACCTGTTTCTTCTAATTTCCATATATTTTTCAGTGGGCAAGCTCCCTGTAGCAACCAGAGGTCCTCGTTGTTTACTAGAGGCATTTACGTTGGAAGTAAAAAAAGAAATAAAGAAATATAGGTAGATTCAGTAAGAGTTAGGCCGGCTTATCAGTAGATAAGCCGACCTAACTCAGAATCTACGCCGACTTATGTTTAAGCGTATTCTCAAACAGAGATACGCTTAAACATATCTAAGATACGACGGCTTGCGCCGTCCTATCTTAGGTTGCAATATTGAGGCTGGCCGCTAGGTGGCGCTTCAATTGCGGTCGGCGTAGAATATGTGAATTAGTAGATACGCCGATTCACGAACGTACGCCCGGCCGCCACAGTACATTTACGCCGTTTCCGTAAGGCATTATCAGGCCTAAAGTTATTCCATCTATTAGATGGAATAGCAATGTTAAAGTATGGCCGCCATTCCCGCTTCGAGATTCAAAATGTTTACGTTGTTTGCGCAAGTCATCCGCGAATAGCAATTTACGTTGTTTACGTCCACGTCAAAATCAATAGGCCCGTGCGGCGTACTTAGCCGCAATGCACACGGGAAAATGTAGGCGCCCGGGGCATGCGCAGTAAAAAAAAAAATTTAAAAACTTAAGGTCAAGCTCCATTAACATAAAACACGCCCCCTTACACACATTTGAATTAGGCGCCCTTACACCCGCCCGCTTTAGGCTACACCGCCGTAACTTAGAAGGCAAGTACATTGTGAATCATGTACTTGCCTAGCTAACTTACAGCGGCGTAGCCTAAACACGCTAAGCTACGCCGCCGCAAGTTTAGGCAAATGTACCTGAATCTACCTACTAGAGAACAAAAGAAATGGGGAGATGCAGAAGATAAGGTAATGCAACCAGAGCTGAATTAGAATGGGGTTGTCTACCTGTTTCTTCTAATTTCCATATATTAATAGAAATAGAGAACAACTGGAGAGATGCAGGAGATAATGTAATGGGTTGGAGTAGGACCAGGGCTGATCCCTCCACACAGGTAGTATCCATCAAAAATTATTATTCTTTAAAGTTTCAACATTGACACCTTCACAAGGTCTGTGAACATTTATCATTACGTGCAACTACAACATACACCTTGTTCCTGGTGGGAATTCCAAGGTCACATACACTGTACAGATGGATCCAACATAAATTTGACACAACTGGTCCAGGTGAAGTCACATCTGTACATGATTCTCCCCCCTGAGTAATATCACATTCACCCAAGGAGCCGAACACTACCCAAACAAGGTCATTCTTAACCCAGAAAACCCATGAGGCCAGGAACACTAAGAAAATGTCTTCCGAATTTTTCAATCTTGGATCGGAGGGCACGTGTCAACCGATGAGCTCTAAAAGAAGCAACGAATTGGTAAGTGATCCAAAGGTGCTCTGCACATCTCTTCATATCCTGTATACAAAAAATACACCTGGGATCTGATTGGTCGGTACGTAGCTACTTTAATTTTTTATTTATTTTTATCCAGCATGCAAAAAATACACCTAGGAGCTGATTGGTTGGTATGTAGCTACTTTAATTAAAACATTTTTTAACTGCATGTCAAAAATACACCTGGGAGATGATTGGTTGGTACGTAGCTACTGTAAATTAATTTTTTTCTTTTTTTATCCAGCATGCAAAAAATACACCTAGGAGCCGATTGGTTGGTATATAGCTACTTTAATTTGAATTTGAATTTTTTTTATCTGCATGTCAAAAATACACCTGGGAGCTGATTGGTCGGTACGTAGCTACTTTAAATTAATGTTTTTCCTTTTTTATCCTGCATGCAAAAAATACACCTGGAATCTGATTGGTCGGTATGTAGCTACTTTTAGTTTGTTTTACCTGCATGTCAAAAATACACCTAGGAGCTGATTGGTCGGTACGTAGCTACTTTAATTTTTTATTTATTTTTATCCAGAATGCAAAAAATACACCTGGGATCTGATTGGTCGGTATGTAGCTACTTTAATTTTTTTTTTTTTTTTTTTTTATCCAGCATGCAAAAAATACACCTAGGAGCTGATTGGTATGTAGCTACTTTAATTTAAATTTTAATTTTTTTTACCTGCATGTCAAAAATACACCTGGAACCTGATTGGGCGGTACGTAGCTACTTTAAATTACATTTTTTTCTTTTTTTATCCTGCATTCAAAAAATACACCTGGGATCTGATTGGTTGGTATGTAGCTACTTTAACTTTAATTTAATTTTTTTTTATCTGCATGTCAAAAATACACCTAGGAGCTGATTGGGCGGTACGTAGCTACTTTAATTTAATTTTTTTATTTTTTTATCCAGCATGCAAAAAATACACCTGGAAGCTGATTGGTTGGTATGTACAGCATCCTTCCCACTCTGCTACTTAAAAAAAAAAAAAAAACAGATGATAACCGGCTAAAAGCTTTTTCTGAAACGCGTAGGTAACAATATTCCTTAGCTCCTCATTTCCTCACAATTTAGATATTAGGATGTTTTGACAGTTCTCTCTGCCGAGTTCAAAAAGCCACGCGCCTCGTACGACCCTCGAAGTGACGCTTCGAAAATTATTTTTTACTCGTCGCCAAAGCGATGGATGGTCAAGGTTGTTTTGATGTCTTGCAGATCAAAATCTTTATTAATCTACTAATGACACGCAGTTCATTTCATTTATCAGCGTCCTCGCGTCAAAACCCTCCCCCCTCCCCTCGGTAGAGGCGCTGCGCTCTGCTGACAGGCTACGCCACGATATATATAAATATATATATATATATATGCTGCGCTTGTCACATCAACACAAACAGAAGTCCAGGTGATGCATATTAAAAATTACCATCGTCGATGAAATTTACGGCATGTAAATAGATTACTATAATTAGAGCATGGCTGCGCGTATAAGCAAGCGGGGAGATGGGCAGGTTGAAGGGAAAGGCGTTGGGAAACGCACGGCGGCGATAATTGTAAAATTAAAACATGCCAAGAGAACGAGGAGACAGGATGAAATGACCTGCCTGTCATAAAGAGGGAGAGATAGGCAAGAGAGATTAACCGCTTCAGCTCCGGGAGGATTTATCCCCCTATTTTATTTGCGATACGGCACTGCGTTATTTTAACTGACGATTGCGCAGTCGTGCGATGCTGTACCCAAATAAAATGGACGCCTTTTTTCCCCCACAAATAGAGCTTTCTTTTTTTTTTACCATGAACCTAAATTTATGAAATAAAATATTTTTTTTTTCTTATTTGTTTTATACATTTTTTTTTTTTAATTGTCGGCCTTTTTGGGTTTATAGCACAAAAAAAGGCAGACAATAAAAAAAAAAAAAATATTTCTGCTTTAAAACAAATAAAAAATATATATTTTTTCATAAATTTAGGTTCATGGTAAAAACAAATCCCAATAAGCATGTATTGATTGGTTTGCGCAAAAGTTATCGCGTTTACAAACTATGGGATAGATTTAGGGACTTTTTTTTTTATATTTCTTACTAGCAATGTGGGCGATGAACAATTTTTAGAGGGACTGCGACATTGCGGCGGACAAATCTGACACTTAGGGGCAGACCCACAAAGGAAGTACGCCGGCGTATCTACTGATACGCCGGCATACTTTCAAATTTCCCGCGTCGTATCTTTGTTTTGAATCCTCAAAACAAGATACGATGGCTTCTGGGTTAGATCCGACAGGTGTACATCTTCGTACGCCTTCGGATCTAAGATGCAATACTTCGGCGTCTGCTGGGTGGCGTTCACGTCGTTTTCTGCGTCGGGTATGCAAATTAGCGATTTATGATGATCCACGAATGTACGATGACTCTAGCCCCCTCAGGTTGACTCTAGACTCTCGGGCTGACTACCCATGACTCTAGCCCACTCAGGTTGACTCTAGCCTCTCGGGCTGCCTGCCCATGACTCTAGCCCCCACCACCAGAAACCATGATTTTTGGTCCACCAAATGATTTGGACCAATGCACGAAGCAAGGTCCACAAATAAAGACATGGATGAGCGAATTTGGGGTGGAAGAACTTGACTGGCCTGCACCTCAATCCGATAGAACACCTTTGGGATGAATTAGAGCAGAAACTGTGAGCCGGGCCTTCTCATCCAACATGACGACCTCACAAATGATCTTCTGGAAGAATGGTCAAACATTCCCATAGACACCCTCCTAAACCTCGTGGATGCCTGTTATAGCTGCAAAGGGCGGTACCAACTCAATATTGAACCCTGCGGACTAAAACTGGGATGCCATTAAAGTTCATGTGCGTGTTAAAGACAAGCATTTTTCCACCTGCTACAAAGACTCATCCCCTTCATCCCGGAAGAGGATACAGCAGTAGTAGTTGGAACAATTCTCAACTCCAGGCTCGACTACGCAAACTCCCTCTACCTCGGACTTCCCAAAATACCAGATTTCTCATTTGCAAGTCGTCCAGAACACGGCATCCAGACTGGTAATGGGGGGAAAAACCCTGGGAATCAATCACCCCGTCCCTGAGGACCCTTCATTGGCTAGCCATAAAGGATCGGGTCACATTCAAGGCCCTCTGCCTCACTCATAAATGTACACAAGGAATCGCCCCTCGATATTTATGCGAGAAAATAAAATACTACAACCCCAATCGTGTTCTTCGATCAACCAATCAAAACCTACTTCAAATCCCCAAGTCCCGCTACAAGTCTAAAGGAGAACGAAGATTTGCAGTCCAAGGACCCCGGCTATGGAACGCGCTACCAACTAACATCCGAATGGAAGAAAATCATTGGGCCTTCAGAAAAAAACTCAAGACCCACCTCTTCTGAAGGACAAGGAAGGAAATGGATACCAAGCGCCTTGAGGCGATTCAGTTCGCATTTGTAGCGCTATACAAGTTATTCACTCACTCACTTACTTTTGGTAATATAGTGTATCTCGGGATAACAGTAAAAACATGATGGAGGTTCTACCCCTTCTCCACTCCAAAAAAAAAAAACCTTTTGACTGGACATGCACTTTAGCGTCGTGAACTCCAATGTATGACAATAAAAACTTGCCGATTTCCATCCCGCAGTTCTGGCTCCCAGCAACTTCATAAAAATCCTGGATTAACATTCGTTGGCACCGTTCCTCGAGGCAAAGTGCGCAGTCAAGGAAGCAGATCTTGCCAAGAACACATCCCGGCTCAATTGTAGGACCACAGGGAAATATTCGAAGTGAGCAGCTTTAATACGCCAATGTTTTCAGATCTGAGAAACAATAGCGTCCATATTCATATTTGTGTGTGTATATATATATATATATATATATATATATACACACACACCTCTTAGGCGCACTTTCTACTCTGTCCTGGAACACAGTCACATGCCAGGGCTGCTGTAAAAAACGAACATCAGTCTGCACTAGGAAGTGATCTGTCACACACAATTGTTTGCCACATAAATTTACAAGCCTGTTCTTCTACATGTTGGGAGGGCCCGTGGAACCCAGAATCCCTTGTTGGAAAGGTTGGGAAACCCTTGTTTCAGCTCCCCATGCACCTCTTATGTCCAAGTCACCCTGTGCCAGGACTGAGAAAATATATCTTGGATTACCGTATTTATCGGCGTATAACGCGCATTTTTCCCCCTTAAAATCTGGGTAAAATCGTGGGTGCGCGTTTTACGCCAATCCCCGCTGTCTCTGAGCGCCGCAGCCTACAGCCGAGCCGAGTGTACTGCGCACTCGGCTAGGCTCGGCCACGCTCGGCTCCGCCCGCAGCCACGCGAGAGGAGCCAAGAGGACCCGAGAGAAGCCGAGCCGCGTGTACTGCGCACTCGGCTAGGCTCGGCCACGCTCAGCTCTGCCCGCAGCCACGGGAGAGGAGCCGAGAGGACCCGAGAGAAGCCGAACACACAGGAAATACGGCTCCTCTCGGCGCCAAATCCAAAAACAAACACCGCTCCAACCCCCCGGGCAAGGTGTGGATGGTCTCACAGACGGACACCCACAAGGCTGGACGGACCCCGTGCAAGGCCGCAGACGGACACCCACAAGGCTGGACGAACCCCGCCAAAGGCCGCAGACGGACGCCGGACAAGGCTGCCGATGGACGCAGGGCAAAAATGTAAGTTTTTTTTCCTTAAACTACCTTTCTAAACTTGGGGTGCGCGTTATACGCCGGCGCGCATTATACCCCGATAAATACGGTACTTAAAATAGGACAGTACTGTTTATCCACAATATCTCCCAGGATAGATGTAAAGACTATTCTTGGTTTGTTTGATTCTGAACTCAACATGTTAGTTGAGAGAGCTGATCAGATTGGCCTCTGTACAATGTAGGAGTGAAAAAGGGAAATGCCCCAAGGGATGGCGTGGGCAGGAAACCAGTATAGGATGACAATAAAGAGTATGAAAATGTAAAAAGTATACATTTTAATGGTAGAAAATTAAATAAACATTAAAAACAATCATGGAACATGATTCAGAAAAATGCAACTGCTTGGTTGTTGCAATACATACTATATACAGAGTACAGACTATGGTAGCAACAATAACCCCATAGGTTTCGGAAAAACATAACAGCCATCCAATGGCCCAGCTGATCACACACCTGAGAGACACAATGATTTGAGCGGCCCCTCCTCAGGCCTGATGCGGCGCTCGGCGTCACAATTTTTGCGATGACGTCAGATGCAGACACATGCCGCCGACACAACAGATGGGAGGCGGCGTGTGAGGGCAGGAAGAAGGAGCCAGTGTGCAGACGCCGGACAATGAAAATATTTGGGGCATTTCCTTTGCTTATACTTCCGGGGATGTGGTAGGAACCCCCAGGATTGGTCTCCAATTAGATTTCTAATTTTTTCATTGTTTCTGTACAATTTAGGAGACGGGCCGACTCCTGCTGGAGCTCCTGCTATTGTGAGAAAGTGTCCTGTGTTTATACTTATGATAATGTATAATGTACTGTGTGAAGTTCGATGACAACAAGTCTGACCTGTAGTGAAATCCGAATTTATCATAACAATGGCCAGGAGGGCACGGAGTCACATCGGCTGCTTTAAGGGATTAGTTAATTAGCTCATGTTAATTAGGTTTCTGGTTACAGGTGTAGTGTTAGGCCCCGTACACACGACCGGATCTATCCGCCGGAACTGGTCCGACGGACCAGTTCCAGCGGACAGATCCGGTCGTGTGTGGGCCCGAGCGGACAATTGTCCGGCGGATCGGACAGTTTCCCGCGGATAAAAATTTCTTAGCATGCTAAGAAATCTGTCCGCTGGAAACCTGTCCGTCGGACAAATCCGGTGGTCTGTACAGACTCACCGGACTTGTCCGACCGACCGCCATCCCTCGCATGCATCGAAGTGATTCGCCGCGTCATCGTTGCGACACGTCACTGCGTATGTTTTCCGCAGGGATTTTGGTCTGATGGTGTGTACAACCATCAGACCAAAATCCGGCAGCGGACATATGCAAATCTAAACGGTCCGGCGGACCGTTTTCATCGGATAATCCGGTCGTGTGTACAAGGCCTTAGAGTAATATGAGCAGGAGGGGGGACCTCCTCCTCTTTAACTGTATATAAGACTTGTATTCTTGTTCTAATAAACCGTCCATGTTCAGCAATCAAACGAGTATGGTCTTGTTTTGTGCTTGTTAGCGGTTGGAATATCTGATATCTATATTCAGACTGGGAGGAAGTGGTATATGACGAAATCACTCAAGCGGAGTGTGGGACGTTTCGTTACACATGTGTAATTTTCTGATCCCGTCTATAGGGGGCAGAAAACTGCTGGCATGCAACTAGAGACTGCCTTAGGTCCGTGGAGAGGTGCACTGCGTTCACACAGACAAGAACAATTTTTTTTTTTATGAAAAAAATCAATGTAAATATACTTTATAACAGATTATTGTAACTTAAAAACGTAAAGATATGTTAAAATGGACAATGACCACCAATAAAAGGGACCCTTTCCTAGGAATCATCAATGTTAAGAAGCCCTTCACCACTGACACCAATGTAAGGAGGCCTTCCCTTCTGACCACCAATGTAAGGAGGCCTCCCCCTCTGACCATCAATGCAAGGGACCATTCCTTACTAGTCCTCAGTTTTAAGAAGCCCTTCATCATTTACCACCAATGTAAGGAGGCCTTCCCATTTGACCACCAATATAAGGGACCTGTTTCTTACCAGCCATCAATGTTTTGAAGTCCTTCACCACTTGTCGCCAATGTAAGGAGGCCTTTCCCTCTTACCATCATTGTAAGGGACCATTCTCTTCTAATCCTCAATGTTAAGAAGCTCTTCACCATTTACCACTAATGTAAGGAGGCCTTCACTTCTGACCATCAATTTAAGGGACACTTTCCCACCAGCCACCAAGGTTAAGAAGTCCTTCACCACTTACCACCAATGTAAGGAGGCCTTCCCATCTGACCACCAATGTACCTTTTTCTTACCAGCCATCAACTCGCCCATCCCCGACATCAGAGACTGAATCTGACAGCTCCACTTATTTGCCCGGCTCTGATGGGGCCCCACGGGCCGTGCCATGGGGTGCCCGCTCAGTAAGATGGCACTGCTTGGCTGGGGTCGCTGGGCAGGAGGGGCCCCCCAGCGTGCCCATGCCAAAAGACGGCCCTGACCACACCTACCATAACATCAGTGTAAGTTTTGGCACATAACAATCCTGTCTGTACTAAAATTAAATAAATAATGCCAACGAGGGCACTTTTGCAGTACATCATGGCAGTGGTGTATTTAGGTTTTGTGCTGCCCTAGGCCTGACTTAACTCATGCACCCCCTAATTTAAATATGACCCACCCCTTTCTTTAAAGGCCACACCACTTGCCGTTTAAGACCCGCACTGAGGGCTAGCTAGTTCTGAGGGCCTGGGGGGGCAATGAATTCCTTTAATTTGCATAGGTTTCCCCCCACTTCCTGTTTAGCTAAGGGGCAGGAAATGAAGGGACATCTCTGCAATGGGACGTGGATGGTAAAAAATAGAACAGTCAAAATTAGAAGCAGTGCCCCCCCCACAGTTGCGGAATGCCGTCCGCACGCATACTGGAAGCAGGGGGCGCAAGATTAATTTGCCTCTCAGCCCAGTTCGCCCCATCAGGCCTCGTACACACGACGGGACAGGTCCGATGAAAACGGTCCGCGGACCGTTTTCATCGGACATGTCCGCTGGCGGATTTTGGTCTGATGGCTGTACACACCATCAGACCAAATTTCCAGCGGACAGCGAACGCGGTGACGTGGCTGCGCCGTCGCCGCGTCATCGTGCGCGACCCTAGAAGGTCAATGCTTCCACGAATGCGTCGAATCACTTTGACGCATGCGAGGGCTTTCGGCCGAGCGGACATGTCCGGTGAATCGAACAGACGATCAAACATGTCCGACGGACAGGCTTCCAGCGGACATGTTTCTTAGCATACAGACGACCGAACATGTCCGCGGAAACTGGTCCGCCGGACCAGTTTCAGCGGACATGTTCCGTCGTGTGTATGAGGCCTAAGAATGGCGCTACACTAACCGTGTAGTGCAAGCCAGCGGGGACTCTTTCCGTGCTGCCCCCCTGCAAAGTGATGCCCTAGGCCTGGGTCTTGTTGGCCTAGGCCAGGATACAGCGTTGCATCTTGGCTAAGCAATTCTGGATCAGGCGCCAAAACAAAATTCATCTCCCATGATGCTCTGTTTAAGCTGCACTGTCAGTCATGTCCTCTATAACATTATCCCGTTCTTCCATTAGAACAGATTTCTTCTCTCCAGCACCCCTGAGATCCCTCTGCCTGGAGAGGCAGCCCCCCCCCTCGCCCGCGTTACAATGTCATCGTGAAAATAATTTGCAAGTTGCGTGTTTGCGTTGGGTAGATACGAGGCAACCACAACTCGGAGACATTGAAGCCGTTCCCGGAGAGACTTATTTTTTTTTTTTCAGATGGGCCATTATTCAAGACATCTCGCTCCATTAATTGAAACGTCTTTCACCATTAAGTCTGAGCTCCATTAAGACGTTTCTCTAAGTGCCTCCAATCCTTATCTGGAAGAGCACTTGACTTCGGGGAACCCTGGTAGCTAGAGGGTCACAATACCAACATATTAATTGCCTAAAACCCCTTTCCCACAGCCTCAGCAATTCACTCAGGAATTACTGACTAAGCAACAAGACCGGCGCGGGCTACAAAATGGAAAATGCGCGTTTCATGTTCGGATAATTGCAACGAGGGACGCTTGTTAAAACAGGATATTACTAATCGCTGAGGGAAGAGGAAAAAAAAAAAAAACAGGTTTTATATTAAGGCACTTGGCTGAATGAAATTATTCACCAATAATCTTTGTTTATATTAATAGCTTTGTTTCTGCTCGCCAAAACGGGCGAGGTGACGGACTAAAAGATTTTGAGCTGAATTAAATCACAAGTTAAACTTTATTATGTTATCTGCCTTAAATTTTACCTTACCTGTCTATAAAGTACCGTATTTGCCGGCGTATAAGACGACTGGGCGTATAAGACGACTGGGCCTATAAGACGACTGGGCCTATAAGACGACCCCCTAGTTTTCCAGCCAAAATGTTGGTTTTGGGATATACTCACCCTATAAGACTACCCCCTTCCTACTAGTCATGCCTCGCCTCACGGTGCCACCATTACATGCCAGACTATGCCACTACATGCCAGACTGTGCCCCATTACATGCCAGACCGTGCCCCATTACATGACCAGACCGTGCCCCATTACATGACCAGACCGTGCCCCATTACATGACCAGACCGTGCCCCATTACATGACCAGACCGTGCCCCATTACATGACCAGACCGTGCCCCATTACATGCCAGACCTGCCCCATTACATGCCAGACCTGCCCCATTACATGACCAGACCGTGTCCCATTACATGACCAGACCGTGCCCCATTACATGACCAGACCGTGCCCCATTACATGACCAGACAGTGCCCCATTACATGACCAGACTGTGCCCTTACCTTATACCATGCGAATCGCGGCCGTACGTTTTTTCAAAAGCCGCGCCTCCTACGTCTTCTGTTCTCTGATAGTTGGAACGTTCAGCTTCCAAGGAGACACTGTGTTCAGTGTTCGCCTATCACGGAGGCCCTCCGTGATAGGCGGACACCAAACACAGGACGAGAGGGCCTCCGTGATAGGCGGACACCAAACACAGGACGAGAGGGCCTCCGTGATAGGTGGACACCAAACACAGGACGAGAGGGCCTCCGTGATAGGCGGACACCAAACACAGGACGAGAGGGCCTCCGTGATAGGCGGACACCAAACACAGGACGAGAGGGCCTCCGTGATAGGCGGACACCAAACACAGGACGAGAGGCCCTCCGTGATAGGCGGACACTGAACACAGGAAGAGAGGGCCTCCGTGATAGGCGGACACCAAACACAGGACGAGAGGCCCTCCGTGATAGGCGGACACTGAACACAGTGCCTCCTGGGAAGCTGATTGTTTCCTACAGAAGACGTAGGAGGCGCGGCTTTTGAAAAATCGTACGGCCGCGATTCTGGGATAAGGTAAGGTTAGGTTACCGGCGTATAAGACGACCCCCGACTTTTAAGAAGATTTTAAGGGGTTAGAAAGTCGTCTTATACGCTGGAAAATACGGTAGACCTTTTGAGCTTATTGTTTGCCTGTAACAGGTATACAGATACAGGTTGAAGGGACCTGACCATCCACACCTATAGGAGCTTGTTGGACATCCCCGGGGCCGCCATAAGGGGGGTACAGGCAGTACACCTGTAAGGGGCCCGGAGGTCCCCAGGGCCCCAGATGGCAACCCCCCCTTTTTTTTTTATAAAAAAAAGATATATTTTTTTATATATTTTTATTCTATTTTTTATTAACCACTTAAGACCCGGACCATTATGCAGGTAAAGGACCTTGCCCCTTTTTGCGAATTCGGCACTGCGTCGCTTTAACTGACAATTGCGCGGTGGTGTGACGTGGCTCCCAAACAAAATTGGCGTCCTTTTTTCCCCACGAATAGAGCTTTCTTTTGGTGGTATTTGATCACCTTTGCGGTTTTTATTTTTTGCGCTATAAACAAAAATAGAGCGACAATTTTGAAAAAAAATTCAATATTTTTTACTTTTTGCTATAATAAATATCCCCAAAAAAAAGATATAAAAAAAACTTTTTTTTCCTCAGTTTAGGCCGATACGTATTCTTCTACCTATTTTTGGTAAAAAAAAAAAAATCGCAATAAGCGTTCATCGATTGGTTTGCGCAAAATTTAAAGACGTCTACAAAATAGGGGATAGTTTTATGGCATTTTTATTAATATATATTTTTTTACTACTAATGGCGGCGATCAGCGATTTTTTTTCGTGACTGTGACATTATAGCGGACACTTCGGACACTTTTGACACATTTTTGGGACCATGGTCATTTTCACAGCGAAAAGTGCTCTAAAAATGCACTGATTACTGTGAAAATTACAATTGCAGTTTGGGAGTTAACCACTAGGGGGTGCTGAAGGGGTTAAGTGTGACCTCATATGTGTTTCTAACTGTAGGGGGGCGGGGCTGGACGTGTGACATCATTGATCATCTTTCCCTATATCAGGGAACAGACGATCACTGACAGTGCCACAACGAAGAACGGGGAAGGTGTGTTTACACTCAGTTCTCCACCGATCGCGGGACACCGGCGGCGATCGGGTCCCCCGGGCGCGGTCACGCAGCTTCGGACCGGGTCTCTTAAAGAGACACGTACAGGTACGTGCTTGTGCCCAGCCGTGCCATTCTGCCGACGTATATCGGCGTGAAGGGGTCCTTAAAGGAGTTGTAAAGGAAGATGTTTTTTCACCTTAATGCAATCTATGCATTAAGGTGAAAAAACATCTGCTGCTGCCAGCCCCCCCCGAGCCCCCGTTATACTTACCTGACCCCTCGAAAGTCCAGCGCTCGGTCCCGATATCCTCTTCGCCGCTCAGTCTGGCCGCTGATTGGCTAGAGCGGATGGATTGAGAGCAGCGCAGCCATTGGCTGGCGCTGCTGTCAATCACATCCAGTGACGCAGCGCGCCGAGGGGCGGGGCCGAGTGATACAGTGAGCGGCTATGGCTATCTCGGGAGTGCGCCTGCAATTAGTGACCACCATGCGAGCTCTCTCGCATGACTATGGGTACTAATTGCGGGGAGGACCAGAGACAGCCGCCGAGGGACCCCAGAAGAGGAGGATCGGGGGCACTCCGTGTGAAACGAACTGCACAGTGGAGGTAAGTAGAACATGTTTGTTATTTAAAAAAAAATATAAAAATTTCCCTTTAGTGACCCTTTAAGTGGTTAATCACTTAAGGACAGAGCATTTTTTTCAGACTCTGTGGGGTAGATTCAGGTACCTTTGCGCAGTTTTTACGGAGGCGCAGGGCAACGCTTTTGCCCTGCGCCCCGCAAATTTTCTGCGCTACCCGCGATTCACGGAGCAGTAGCTCCGTAAATTGCGTGGGCGCTCCGGCAAAATGCCCGGCGTAAGCGCGCGCAATTTAAATGATCCCGTAGGGGGCGGGAATCATTTAAATTAGACGCGTTCCCGTGCCGATCGTAGAGCGCATGCTCCGTCTGGAAACTTTCCCGACGTGTATTGCGGCAAATGACGTCGCAAGGACGTCATTTGCTTCAAAGTGAACGTGAATGGCGTCCAGCGCCATTCACGATTCACTTACGCAAACTACGTAAAGTTCAAATTTCGTGACGCGGGAACGACGGGTATACGTAGCAGGGGCAGCCTTACGCAAAAACCGCCGTACGCAAACGACATAAACTGCGTACGCAGGGCTCGCGCAACGTTGTGAATCGGCGTTAGTATGCAATTTGCATACTATACGCTGAGCACAACGGGAACGCCACCTAGCGGCCATCGCAAGAATGCAGCCAAAGATATGCAGGCATAAGTGCCTTATGCCACGCAGATCTTAGGCTGCAGTCGGCGTAACGAGGTTCCTGAATCAGGAGCATTCGTTACGCCGGCGCAAGCAATTGCGCTGCGTAACTATGGTTACGCAGGCGCAATTGCTCTCTGAATCCGGGCCTGTGTTTACAAGTTAAAAACAAGAAAATTACTTGGAACCCCCAAACATTATAAAAACACCCTAGAGAATAAAATGGCGGTCATTGCAATACTTTCTGTCACACCGTATTTGCGCAGCGGTCTTACAAGCACACTTTTTTGGGGGAAAAACAAATGTTTTCAATAAAAAAAGAAGACATCAGTAAAGTTAGCCCAATTTTTTTTTTATATTGTGAAAAATAATGTTACGCCGAGTAAATTGATACCCAACATGTCACGCTTCAAAATTGGCATGGCGTCAAACTTTTACCCTTAAAAATCTCCATAGGCGACGTTTAAAAAATTCTACAGGTTGCATGTTTTGAGTTACTGAGGAGGTCAGGAGCTAGAATTATTGCTCTCGCTCTGACGATCGCGGCAATACCTCACATGTGTGGTTTGAACACCGTTTTCATATGCTGGCGCTACTCACGTATGCGCGTGCTTCTGGGCGAGAGCTCGTCGGGACAGAGGGAGGATGGGAAAGGAAAGAAAGAAAGAAAGAAAGAAAGAAAGAAAGAAAGAAAGAAAGAAAGAAAGAAAGAAAGAAAGAAAGAAAGAAAGAAAGAAAGAAAGAAAGAAAGAAAGAAAGAAAGAAAGAAAGAAAGAAAGAAAGAAAGAAAGAAAGAAAGAAAGAAAGAAATTAAAATGGAGGAAGGTAGGGAGGGGCAGAGGAAGGAATGGGGAGAATAAGCAAGGAAGGAGGAATGTAAAAAAGGAAAAGTGGGAGGGAGGAAGGGAAAGGAAGGAAAGGAGAGAGAGGAAGGATGAGAATGGAAGGAAGGAAAGAAAATGGGAGGAAGGAAGGGAGGGTAGGAATGAAGGAAAAGGGAAGGAGGAAGGGAAAGCAAGGAAGGGAGGAATGATGGAGAAAGAAGGAAGGGAGGGGAGGGGAAGAAGCAGACAGGGAGGAAGGTAAAGGAAGTAAAGGAGGTAGGGAGGATGGGAAAGGAAGGAAAGGAGGGAGGAAGGAAATTAGGTAGGGAGAATGGGAAAGGAAGGAAAAGAGGGAGGAAGGATGGGAAAGGAAGAAAGGAATGGAGGGGCAGAGGAAGGAAGGAAGGAGCAGAGGAAGAAAGGAAGGAAGGAAATAAAATGAAGGAAGGTAGGGAGGGGCAGAGGAAGGAAGAAAGGAAATAATGAAGGAGGAGAATAAGCAAGGAAGGAGGAATGTAAAAAATCAAAAGAGGGAAGGAGGAAGGGAAAGGAAGGAAGGGGGAGAAAAAGCAGGGAAGGTGGAAGGAAAGGAGAGAGGAAGGATGAGAATGGAAGGAAATAAAGGAAATGGGAGGAAGGAAGGGAGGGAGTAAGGGATGGTAGGAATGAAGGAAATGGGAGGAAGGAAGGGAGGGAGGGAGTAAGGGATGGTAGGAATGAAGGAAAAGGGAAGGAGGAAGGGAAAGCAAGGAAGGGAGGAATGATGGAAAAATAAGGAAGGGAGGGGAAAAAGCAGACAGGGAGGATGGGAAAGGAAGGAAAGGAGGGAGGAAGGATGGGAAAAGAAAGGAAGGAAGGAAGGAAGGAAGGAAGGAAGGAAGGAAGGAAGGAAGGGAAGGAAGGAAGAAGGGAAGGAAGGAAGAAGGGAAGGAAGGAAGAAGGGAAGGAAGGAAGAAGGGAAGGAAGGAAGATAGGAAGGAAGGAAAATGAAGGAAGGTAGGGAAGAGCAGAGGAAGGAAGGAAGGAAGGAAGGAAGGAAGGAAGGAAGGAAGGAAGGAAGGAAAGAAAATTAAGCAAGGTAGGGAGAAGCAGAGGAAGGAAGGGAGGAAGGGAGGAAGGGAGGAAGGTAGGGAGGAGCAGAGGAAGAAAGGAAGGAAGGAAGAACATGAATGAAGAACATGAATGAAGAACATGAAGGAAGGTAGGGAGGGGCAGATGAAGGAAGGGAGGAATGAAAGAAGGAAGGAAGGAAAGTAGGGAGGAGCAGAAGAAGAAAGGAAGGAAGGAAGGAAGGAAGGAAGGAAGGAAGGAAGGAAGGAAGGAAGAGAGGGGGAGGGAGAACGGGAAGAGGAGAGGAGAGATGGATTCCATCGGCAATCCCAACGGTATTTCTTCACAATAACTGCAAACAAACCCCCTGATAACACGTATGATGGATTTGACGAGGAAGTAATAAAGCTGTAAGCAGCAGATGTTCTCGTATTCTATTCAGATCTGAACATGGGTTTTGGAATGGAGTTGAGTTTGGAAAGGATGAGGTGATTGTGATCCAAGTGTAAAGCCGCCCCCAGATATTCCCGGGCTGAATAGTAACAAAGCGAGCTTCTCATGCAGTAAAGGAAGTTACCATCCAAGTGATCAGCAACTGAGAGCACTCAGTGTCCTCCGAGATTCCCCGATACATATTTCTCTGTTAGAGACTCGTCTGGCCTCTTTACACTCTTTGTGAGAATTCTCAAGACCCTCAATTTTGAGGTTTCCCAGCTCCTTTTGCCTCATTCATGATTGTATAAACATTTGTAGACTTTTCACAATTGTTTTTCATTGTATGCATAAAGAAAGGCCATTTTCTCTATATAATGATCCTCCACAGATACTCACCATCATGCTGGAAGATCTCTACAGTACTGATTGCATATACAGTTCTAGCTCACTGTTTAACCCCCCACACTGCCGGCTCATTGTTGGTCATGGTTAGTCTTTTTAAAGCGGAGTGCCAACGACACGTAATGTATATAGATTTTTTGAAACATTTTTTATGGTTTTTAGATAGACATTTACCACTCACGTCTTTTAGGAAATTCGTCCACCAATTTCCGGTTTCATATAAAAAATAAACGTATAAAATAGCTTCCTGGCCGTTGTCATATTGCTTGTGGGCATGTGAAGCCCACAAGCATGTAGTTCCGGGATACGGTCCAGCCGAGTGACCGGCATGCACCGCCCGTTCTCGCGCATTCTCACAGTACCGTTGCGCCGTCAACGTCTCAGGTTGCCATTACAACGGGCGACGGCAGAAGTGCCCGCCCCCGTTGTGATGGCAACGAAGCCCGCGCCGCTGCCCACTGACTCCTGGGAAATGGTGACACACGTCTCCCAGGAGCAGTGGTGAGCGGAGGCGCCGAGGGAAGCGACGTAAGACGCCGCGGTGAGGAAGGGGAACATTTGAAGGGACCACATAGAACAGGCATGAAAAGGTAAGTTAAGAAAACAATTATAATTCTCCAAATGTCTTTTATTATAATATTTGCTGCACACTAATGTTTTTTTTTTTTTATGTGGAACTACGCTTTAAGGAAAGCTTTGATTGTAAATGAAAGTCAACCTCTCCATGACATGTTCCTTTACATACACCGGCAATGTTGGGCATCGCCGTATACCCGAGTCATTTACTCATCAGTCATTTCTCCCAGTGTGCTTTAATCCGCAATCAGCGTGCGTCCCAGTGCAGCTTCCTGCGCCATTTCCATGTTCATCACATTCCCCGCAAAGACCGTCGACAAACTCGACAAGACGAAAACGGGTATTAAATGTCAGCTCCTCTGTTCTGGGCCGACTTCTGACATTTGATCAGTTATTTCTAAAGACTTGATACTTGTAACCTTTCTCTCTTCGCTCCACGTGGATTTATCTTACTGAGAGGACGCTGACACATACAAAGACGGCTAATGAATTCCTTAGGTTGCGGAATACCAATACAGAGCCGCGCCGACTCCGATCACATTGATGCGCTCATTGCTGGCAGGAGTTATGAGGTGAGATGATCGAAAAAAGACACAAAGACGTATTTCAGGACCGCCGGTTGTAGGGTGTCACAGGACCACCTAGGCCAGATTTTTTCAACCCAGAGTCTCCCCTACACATTATATATGTGAGTCCCCACTTCCCATCAAAGCCCCCCTTCAAATCACAGCTACCCCTTTACATGCTTAAATTTCAAGAGGGGCTTTTGATTTGAAGAGGGACCTCTGATGTTACGGGGTCTTTTCTGACATGTTGGGGGACCTCTGAGGTGATTGGGAACCTCTGATCCGATGGGGGATCCTCTAATGGGAAGTGGGCACTCTAATGGGGGCTTTGATTTGAAGAGGGACCTCTGATGTTACGGGGTCTTCTCTGAGGCGATGGGCCCTCTGACATATTGGGGGACCTCTGAGGTGATTGGGAATCTCTGATGGGAAGTGGTGACTCTAATAGGAGTATAGGCCCCTTAACATTAGTTACCTCCTCTATCACATCAGAATCTCCTCTTCCTATTAAAGTCCCCACTTCCCATCAGAGGTTCCCAATGTCACCCCCAACATGTCAGAGAACCCATCATCTCAGCGGTCCCTCATCACATTAGAGGTCCCCCTTCACATCAAAGCCCCAATTAGAGTGCCCACTTCCCATTAGAGGATCCCCCATCCAGTGCCGGCCCAAGACATTGTGCTGCCTGGTACCTAGAATGAAATGCTGCCCCCCCACCCAAAAAAAATTACACCCACCAAAGTGCCCCCACATCCATTATTTTATATCATAACTAAAGTGGACCTATCATGGCTCTATACATGTATATAGGAGTATAAAAAGGACCTGTTATGGCTTTATTCATGCAATTAGCCTCACAGTGGAGCGGAGAGCAGAACGGGAGGAGCGGTTGGGTGGCAATTAGCCCCACAGTGGAGTGGAGAGCGGAGCTGGTGGAATGGGATGGCGGGTGGGCGGCAATTTGCTGCCCCCTGAAAGTGCTGCCTGGTACAATGGTACCATCGAGTCCCATGGTAGGGCCGGCCCTGCCCCCATCACATCAGAGGTTCTTAATCACCTCAGAGGTCCCTCATCACATCAGAGGTTCCCCAACATGTCAGAGGCCCGATCACCTCAGAGGTCCCTCATCACATTAGAGGTCCCTCTTCACATCAAAGCCACCATTAGAGGATCCCCCGTCACATCAGAGGTTCCCCAACATGTCAGAGGCCCCAACACATCAGAGGTCGCCATCACATTAGAGGTCCCTCTTCACATCAAAGCCCCCATTAGAGTGCCCACTTCCCATTAGAAGATCCCCCGTCACATCAGAGGTTCTTAATCACCTCAGAGGTCCCTCATCACATCAGAGGTTCCCCAACATGTCAAGAGGCCCCATCACCTCAGAGGTCCCCATTACATTAGAGGTCCCTCTTCACATCAAAGCCCCCATTAGAGTCCCCACTTCCCATTAGAGGATCCACCATCACATCAGAGGTTCTCAATCACCTCAGAGGGAGTCTCTCACCTGCTTTTCTTCCATCTGCGCTCTGCCTCTGCGATCTGTCACACTGACTGCCGCGATGGGACAAGGATCTGGGATCCGGTCCGGAGGAGGAGAAGACAGCCGCGGCTCACTGCTAAGTGGAGGCCAGCCCCGCCGCTGCACGTGACCCCATTCGCCCAATCACAGAGCGCCAGGGGCCACTCTTAAATTAAACATGGCGGGCAAATCGCGGGGACACAGAGGATCAAAATTAAGAGGACGGAGCTGGGGGTGACACTGGTGAGGAATGTCACCCCCTCAAATGTTACGCCCGGGGGCCACGGCCCCCCTCACACCCCCCAGACTACGCCACTGCATCAGAGGCCCCTCTTCACATGTTTTTTTTTGTTTTTTTATTAACTTTGTTGTCTGACTACATCTATGTTTATCAAAAAAACATGTTAAAGCGGTAGACTTTTTAATGTTTGTTAAAGTCGAAGCAGGTATAAATGAACCCTTTTTAGTTTAACCTTCTCCTGACTCCAAACTCTTAACTTTTCCCGATTTTCAGGGAAACAAAAAAAAAATAACACATAGGCCCAGATTCACAGAGAGCAAGGCGCACATTACGCCGCCGAAGAGCAAACACCGTACGCTACGCCAACGCAGAGCGGAGAGGCAAGCATTGCATTCAGCAAGCCAGTGCTCCCAACGTTGCGTCAGCGTGCCGTGGGTTTCGAAGGCGCACGCCGGCGTAGGTGGAAGTGGGCGTGAACCCATGCAAATGAGGCGTGACCCCATGCAAATGATGGGCCGAGCGCCAGACAGGTACGTATCACGAACTGCGCATGCACCGTGACGTGAACACATACGCAGCACCCCCCTGCGCCTGCTCACAACCACGCCGGCACAACTGCCTAAGCTACGCCAGATCACTGCTTACGCCGTGAACATAACGTACGCCCAGCCAGACACACGTCCAACGCACAATACGCCGGCTTGTGTTCCCTGGTGCAGACCTGTGCATGTCTGTTGCTGGGTTGCACCTCCTTTATGGGGAATAGCTTTACGCCGGACGTACAACTTACGCGCATCTTGCGTAGCATGCGCCGGGCACACACACGTTCGTGAATCGCTGTATTTCCCTCATTTGCATGTTTGAATGGCTAATCAATGGGAGCGGCACCATGCGCCGACCCTACGCCGGCGTGTGCAAGCTACGTCGGCGGGGTGTAGCCTGTTTTTAGGCGCATATTGGTTTGTGGGTCTGGCGCACACATACGCCGGCGCACATTTGCACTTACGTCGGCGTAACGGGTTATACGTCGGCGTAAGTGCTTTGTGAATCTGGGCCATTTTGTTTATTGCTGTACCCTATAGAATGTTTTTTTTTTTTTCGGGATTCATCGTATATTTATCTGCTCAGTGTTTCTGTAGTGTCGCCACTTCTGAATCATCAAGAGTTTGGCCTAAAGTCTTCTTAGAAAAGAAAAGTAGACGAGACCAAATTGCTCTCGAAAAAAAAAAAACGATGGCATGTCGGCTTTTTTCGAAAAAGGGAACATCTGTGTTATCATTAGGAGGTGAAGCTCTGATGATTTGCACGGCCACTTGTTTTTGAAATCTCCACCACCTTCCCTTCCATAGGCAATTTGTCTTCCTTCGGAATCATTAGCGGGGATAACTGACAAGATCTGTCAGATGTTACTCTACTTTAAAAACAGACTTCGGCTGCACCTTCTCCCTCCACCTGCTAATGATAATGGAAGGATCCTTCAAAAAAAAAAAAAAAAAAAAAAAAAAAAAAAGCTTCGCCGCGGTGCGAATTCTCGCTCCCGGCTCACAGGTTGTAGGTGTGACACTATATCATCCCCGCCATCATTCTATTGGATGAGGACTCTGCCAAAGCTTTGTTCCAGCCACAGCTGGTTGCCTGTGAGAGCTAACACTCTATAATTGTCTTCTGTCTTCCTACAAATCTAATAAGAACACTTTGTTGGCCCACCAGAAAAAAAAGAAAGAAAGACGATAAAATGGCGTAGAGAAAGGACAGTTGTACTCTCGTAAAATGTTCCCACATCCGAACAAAATCCGAGGAATGTAATATGTATGTCTTTTTTATTTTGCAGCCTGTTATTACTCTACTGAAGCAAACGTAATGCCAGATGAGAGTTCTCTTGTATGGAAGTCGGCTGGGCGTTGGAAAGTACATACTGCTCCCTGCCGTGCCAACTGTTAATGAGAAATGTCAGTTTTGCAGACAGAAAAAAGCACTCCCCTTTTTCCAGGTCAGTAATATACTTTTAAAAGGATTTTAGCAAACATTATTGCTGAGTCTTACCTGCATCTGCTCAATAGATACTGATATGAGCCATGCTACCAGGGGAGTGCTGGCAGCCTTAGGCCTGGGGGGGCAAGTTCAGTCAATTGGCCCATTGAACCGCCGAATCAGCTCACCATCTATAGCCCATCTGGTTTTTCAATGCAGCCTTACCAGTGCAGCCAACAATGCAGCCTGATCACTGGGGCAGCTTACTTCGAGTGTATGGGGGGGGGGGGGTCAGCTATGGGTGTCAGAGTCTCTCACCACAATGATCTCAGCAGGTCCTTGCCTGCCACGGCCTCCTGGTCCTGGGGTCAAGTTGCAGCCAGCACCCAGCCCTGCGTCCCGACTCCCTGGCAGTGGCACACCCTGCTTCCAAGAATCCGGTCTCCGGGAGTTGTAGTTTCCTCTGCGCTGCTCTGTTTTCGACCCACCGGGAGCTTGAGCGTAGACTACAACTCCCAGAATGCAACAGCTAGTGGTCGGCCGCCGTGGCCATGCCCCCGGCCCAACTTCCTAGACCAGAATAAAAAATAAAATGGTATCGGGCAGCGGCTACAGGCGATAAGTCGGGGTGGCCTGGGAGGCAATTGCCACCCTGCCCCCCGGCCCAGCCCTCCCCTGCATGCTACTGACTCCATAACGGATCTGAAGGTACTTTTTATTACCAATATTCATGCAAGCCTTCTCTCGCTGTGGTGCTTTACTATTTGTACATTACCATAGGTGCAAGCAGGTGGCTTGTGCACAGGGTGCGCCGGATGTGCCTGGGCACACCCTAATCACCCCATGCAGTGCCCATTCCCCCTGCTTCCCATACGGTGCCCATTCCCCCTGCATCCTGGATGGTTGTGCTCGCACCCTGTGCTCACACCTATGGTTACGTGCAAATAGTAAAGCACAACAGCGAGAGAAGGGGCCAGCACCACCGCCCAGGAAGCAGGGGGAAAGGGCACCGCACTGGGTGACTAGGGTGTGCCCAGGCACAACCGGCGCACCCTGTGCACAAGCCACCTACTTACACCTATGGTAAATACTGCATTTGATGGGGCAAACTGGCATAATTTGATGGGGCAAACTGGCGGCAATTGATGGGCACAGTGGCTGTGTTTGATGGGCACAATGGCTGCGCTTGATGGGGAAAACTGGCATAATTTGATGGGGAAAATTGGCGGCATTTGATGGGGCAAACTGGCGGCATTTGATGGGGCAAACTGGCGGCATTTGATGGGGCAAACTGGCGGCATTTGATGGGGCACAGTGGCTGCGTTTGATGGGCACAATGGCTGCGCTTGATGGGGAAAACTGGCAGCATTTGATGGGGCAAACTGGCGGCATTTGATGGGGCAAACTGGCGGCAGTTGATGGGGCAAACTGGCGGCAGTTGATGGGGCAAACTGGCGGCAGTTGATGGGGCAAACTGGCGGCAGTTGATGGGGCAAACTGGCGGCAGTTGATGGGGCAAACTGGCGGCAGTTGATGGGGCAAACTGGCGGCAGTTGATGGGGCAAACTGGCGGCATTTGATGGGGCAAACTGGCGGCAGTTGATGGGGCAAACTGGCGGCATTTGATGGGGCAAACTGGCGGCATTTGATGGGGCAAACTGGCGGCATTTGATGGGGCAAACTGGCGGCATTTGATGGGGCAAACTGGCGGCATTTGATGGGGCAAACTGGCGGCATTTGATGGGGCAAACTGGCGGCATTTAATGGGGCCAACTGACGGCATTTGACGGGGCCAACTGATGGCATTTGATGGGACAAACTGGCTACATTTGATGGGGCAAACTGGCGGCAATTGATGGGCACAGTGGCTGTGTTTGATAGGCACAATGGCTGTGCTTGATGGGACAAACTGGCTACATTTGATGGGGCAAACTGGCTACATTTGATGGGGCAAACTGGCTACATTTGATGGGGCAAACTGGCTACATTTGATGGGGCAAACTGGCTACATTTGATGGGGCAAACTGGCTACATTTGATGGGGCAAACTGGCTACATTTGATGGGGCAAACTGGCTACATTTGATGGGGCAAACTGGCTACATTTGATGGGGCAAACTGGCTACATTTGATGGGGCAAACTGGCTATATTTGATGGGGCAAACTGGCTACATTTGATGGGGCAAACTGGCTACATTTGATGGGCACAGTGGCTGTGTTTGATAGGCACATGGGCTGCGCTTGATGGGGAAAACTGGCAGCATTTTATGGGGCAAACTGGTGGCATTTGATGGGGCAAACTGGTGGCATTTGATGGGCACAGTGGCTGCAATTGATGGGTTTTTTTTCAGTGTATTTGCACCCCCACAAAAAATTTTGAGCACCAGTGGCCGCTGCTCCCATATAACTATAGCCAACACGCCAACCAAACCGCCAACTAAACCACGCCAAACCAACCAAAAGTTTCTTCAACATTTTTACTTTCCTACTGCTATCTCCAGCTAACGAGCTGAACTGCTAAATACAAGAAAGCAAGGATTCATATCGGGTGTGAAAATTGAATTAGCGTAGAATCAAAAAAATATAAATAAATTGCCATTAAAAAAAATGTTCAACGACTGAACACAAAAACGTGTAAAAAAAACAAAAAAATTCCAGCTCAAAGAATAGATTCTTCCGTATCTACGTTGGACTTGTTGTTGCAAAGATCCCTTTATCATCTTCTCAGATCTTCCACATTTGGTGCCAAACGTCTCCGGGGCTCGAAAGTTGCCAAACCAAAAGGAAATCTCTGGATGAGCGCGCCCATGAGAGAGACAAAGGGGCTTCTAAGAACGTCTAATGGAACGAGACCCCAACACAAAGAGGTCCAAGATCTGTCACAGGCCAATTAACACCCATGAATTATAATTCCGTCCCCTACGAAAATTCGAATGATTCATTCTCGCCGACGCCACGAAAAAGGAGCCCTTTCAGCCCGCTTTCCCCCTGCGGCGAAAAAGAGTTTACTGGAACCCGCGCGCCGTCCTTCTCAACCTTCATAAGTCAGGAAGAGCAGCCAAGTAAGTAAGACTAATTAAATTATTATTATTTTTTATTTTTTTTCCCCTCTTGGTTGAGTTGTGCCGTGGTGCAGCTGGTTGGCGAGCGTGTTTTTCAGAGTCGGGGCCTCGGGCTATTGTAAATGACTTCTCAGGTAGCTTTGAAGAGAAAGATGAAGGAATAATTCCCCAAGTAAAGAATCAAAAAAAGGATGAGAAAGGCTTCTTCTCTTTCTGCCTGAAATAGACGACTTGTCCTGCTGTTTCTTGAAAGTGAGCGTTGGTGGGGGGAGGGGTGGGCCCAAGTGAAGGGCAGGTAATGGAGAGCCGCAGTTTTCGGTCTTATTACAACAGACAACTGGTGAGATACTGTATGTGTGCGTGCGTGTGTTTGTATGTTTTTTATACAATGTATTATAATAATTTATTGTAATTTCCCAAAAAAATTATTATGATAACAAAAACAAATTGATAACAAATTGTAGCAAATTAGAATAAAAATAGTACATTATCATATTTTTTTTTAACCATAATTAATATATTTATAAATATTTTATACTTTATAACTATATTAATTATGATTAAAAAAAATATATATATATTATATATATATATATATATATATATATATATATATATATATATATATATATATATATATATATATATATATATATATATATATATATATATATATATATATATATATATATATATATATATATATATATATATATATATATATATATATATATATATATATATATATATATTAATTTATTGCAATTTCCCCCCCCACAAAAATATGTTACAATATTTATAATTGTATTAATTGTGATAACAAAAAAATTGACAACAAATAAATTGTAGCATATTAGATTAAATAAACAAAAAAAGTATGTTCTCATATTTTTTTAACCGTAATTAATATATTTATAAATATTTCATAATATAATATATATATATATATATATATATATATACACACACACACACACACACACACACACACACAATGTACTTGTTATCAATTTTTTTTATCATTATAACTATTTCATTAATAATATTTGGGGGAAATTACAATAAATTATTATAATACATTACATTAAAACATACAAACACAAACATACACTGGAACCAACGCTGCTTCTGAAAGTCATAAAATGTTGGATGAGAGACTTGGTTGTGCCAAGCTACACCAGTTGTGACAGGTCCTCTTTAAAGAGATTATCTTCCTCTTTTTTTATGTAATTTCCCCCACTGTAGATGGACCTTACTTCCTTTCCCAAGAACAGGAAAGGTCTCTATAATGGCACCTAGATGACCATCACTTCCTGGACCAGGGACAGGAAAGGTCTCTCTACTAGGCACCTAGATGGCCCTCATTTATTTTCCCAAGAACAGGAAAGGTCTATCTAATGCGCTTCTTGATGGGCCTCACTTCCTGTCCCAGGAAAAGAAAGGGTCTCTCTAATGAGCTCCTAGAAGGCCCTCATTTCCTGTTCAAGGGACAGAAAAGGTCTCCCTAATGGGAACCTAGAAGGCCCTCACTTCCTGTCCCAGGGACAGGAAAGGTCTTTCTAATGGGAACCTAGAAGGCCCTCACTTCCTGTCTCAGGGACAGGAAAGGTCTCTCTAATGCGCGCCTAGATGGACTTCACGTCCTGTCCCAGGGACAGAAAGGGTCTCCCTAATAGTCATCTAGATGGCTCTCATTTCCTTTCCCAAGGTCCCAGGTCTCTCTAATGGGCACCTACACGGTCCTCACTTTCTTTCTAAGGGACAGGAAAGGTCTCTCTAATGGGCACCTAGATGTTCTCACTTCCTGTCACAGGGACAAGAAAAGGTCCCTAATGGGCACCTAGATGTTCTCACTTCCTGCTCCAGGGACAGGGAAGGTCTCTAATGGGCACCTAGATGTTCTCTCTTCCTGCTCCAGGGACAGGAAAGGTCTCTCTAATGGCCACCCAGATGGCTCTCGCTTCCTATTCCAGGGACAGGAGAAGTCTCTCTAATGGGCACCTAGATGGCCCTCACTTCCTGCTCCAGGGACAGGGAAGGTCTCTAATGGGCACCTAGATGTTCTCACTTCCTGCTTGAGGGACAGGAAAGGTCCCTCTAATGGGCACCTAGATGTTCTCACTTCCTGCTCCAGGGACAGGAAAGGTCTCTAATGGGCACCTAGATGGCCCTGGGCACCTAGATATCAATTTAAAAAGATCTAGTACAAAAACAAGTTTAAAAAAGACACAATGGCGCTCTTGCCACGCCCGCCAAAGTTTGAGACCTTTACGAGAAAAGAAAACTTCTCTCCTTAAACTCGGTTAAACGCCGCGCATCTCGCTCCAGAAAGATGTCGGCGAACCCAATTAAAATCCTCATCCAGACAGAGCCACCTGTCCCGTACCTAATGACGTGTGATGAATGACGTGACCGCCTCCGAAGCCAAACCATTTTGGTCCTCATTTGCAGAATTTAATTACACCCCGTCGCCTTTCACATCGCCGTCATAAGGTGCGAGAGTCGGAGTCTATATCTGGGCTCGGAATATTGCTGTCTGGAGATCTGTGATGTTAATTAGATGGGAAGAAACGGCTTCGCCGGGCCCTGCTGGTGGGAGAAAATGAATCCACATCATTTGGATCGGATACAAGAAGCAGCGGCTTTGGCAAGACGATTTCCATCATCCTGTACAGCGCCAAGAAAACTCATCGACTTGTATTGACGAGATTTGGGTCCGCGACGGCGCACAGCAAAGGGGGGAACTCTGGTTCAGCAAACCCCCCCCCTGGCCCCTCCATCCCCAGGCAGATATTTTCTTTATTTCTTAAAACCTCCTCATACTTTTCTTTTTGCAGCCTTCAGGCCAGTCCTATGACATCCCAGGTGCAAGCAGTGTAGGTCACTTGTAGTCCCTGCACAACATAAAGGGGCGTCTTTAACCACTTAAGCCCCGGACCAATATGCTGCTAAATGACCCAAAGGCGTTTTTACAATTCGGCACTGCGTCGCTTTAACAGACAATTGCGCGGTCATGCGACGTGGCTCCCAAACAAAATTGACGTCCTTTTTTCCCCACAAATAGAGCTTTCGTTTGGTGGTATTTGATCACCTCTGCGGTTTTTATTTTTTGCGCTATAAACAAAAATAGAGCGACAATTTTGAAAAAAAATGCAATATTTTTTACTTTTTGCTATAATAAATATCCCCCAAAAATATATAAAAAAAATGTTTTCCTCAGTTTAGGCCGATACATATTCTTCTACCTGTTTTTGGTAAAAAAAAAAATTCGCAATAAGCGTTTATTGATTGGTTTGCGCAAAATTGATAGCGTTTACAAAATAGGGGATAGTTTTATTATTATTTTTTTTTACTACTAATGGCGGCGATCAGCGATTTTTTTCGTGACTGCGACATTATGGCGGACACTTCGGACAATTTTGACACATTTTTGGGACCATTGTCATTTTCACAGCAAAAAATGCATTTAAATTGCTTTGTTTATTGTTAAAATGACAGTTGCAGTTTGGGAGTTAACCACAGGGGGCGCTGTAGGAGTTAGGGTTCACCTAGTGTGTGTTTACAACTGTAGGGGGGTGTGGCTGTAGGTCTGACATCATCGATCGAGTCTCCCTATAAAGGGGATCACTCGATCGATGCGCCGCCACAGTGAAGCACGGGGAAGCCGTGTTTACATACGGCTCTCCCCGTTCTTCAGCTCTGGGGAGCTCCCCGGGGGAATCCGACCGCCGCATGTAGCTGGGGGGGGGGGGTCCCGATCGAACCCCCGACCCGCGGAAAGGCAAGGACGTACCTGTACGCCCATATGCCTGTACGTGCCATTCTGTGGACGTACATATACATGCGGCGGTCGTCAAGTGGTTAAGGAAGGGCAAAAGGGGAAGCAGCACGGGGTACCGGCATTGTTGTGGGGCCCAAAGCAGCTGCCTCGTACTTGCCAACTCTCCCAGTTTAAATTCCCTTGTCCTTTGAAGTTTTAGTCATGTGCTGTGTCCTGATATCTCAGTGTGAAGAGCTGCTACTAATGCTGCCCAGCTCTGCTCTACTGTTGTGTACAGAGGACTCACCCAGTGAGCCGTAATGTGTGCTGTAACCTCTAGCAACCAGTCAGTAAGCAATGATACACTGTAACCTCTGGCAACCAATCAGGGAGCAGTATTACTGTAAAGTAATCTCTAGCAACCAATCAACAAGCAGAAATCATGTGCTGTAACCTCTAGCAAACCAGTCAGTAACAGATAACGATAAACTGTAACCTCTGGCAACCAATCGCAGCCTGATCTGATACAGTAAACAGATTTTAAGTCTAGCTGCTATTTATTGTCTGTCTCAGAGCAGGCGGAGAGCGAAATTGCACGGGTTGAGGGCCCAAAAAAATGTTTGCCCAGAGTCCAATCAATATTAAAGACGGCCCTGACAACAGAGCTATGACTGAGAGAAGGAGAAGCAGCACGAGAAACCAGTCAAGTATGCGGAAGTACAAAGAGCATGGTGATAGGAGGAGAAGAGAGAAGAGTGGCAGAGTGATAACCTCATCAGTGTGCTACTTCTCCTTTCACTGTCCAGTCACAGGCCACACGCCCCCCCCCCCCCCCCACGCTACGTCACTGCATTGTATGAATCTTCCACTACTGATACATTGTACGGATTGCCACTTCAGCAAAGTACATCCAAAGCCAAAAACTGGCCAAAACATTTCCTATGACATGGGGGTGGGTTGCTGTATCGCAGATGATCGATGGCCCTCCGGGTCTGACACGAAGCGATGGTCCTATTATCTTACATTTGGGTTCCCGGATATAATAACTCTCTTCTGTTCTTTTATAATAATGATGATAATCCTGATAATGAATATTCAGTTGTTTCAAAGGCGGTGATAATTACGATCATTTCATGAAATAAAAGCGGCTTCTGAAACTCCTTTCAATCGGCGTTCTGAATGATATCGCGTTGCGGGTTATTGTGAAAGACGACTCTTTTTATTCCGGCCATTTTATATGAGGAGACATTTTCGGCATTAATAACGGAATTGTGGAAATATTTCTCCCATCGTCTGAGTGTATGTGATGAAAGTGTATCGATGAGGAGCGATTGTCACACACAACATAGGTTTCAGCTTTGTGACCCCAAACCTAAGGAGTACCCAGAATAAGGTCCCAAACCTAAGGAGTACCCAGAATAAGGTCTCACCATCAATGTCCTGGACTCGGGTCACACTATGGAAGCGGGAAGCCGATTTTGGTGTGTTCTGGATTCAAGAATGTTGATGGCAATCTACGCCATGTGATTGGATGTTTGTGGCCCTCTGACCATCACAAATGAGCTTGTTGGACATCCAATGCAAAACCATGACCGTTCATGTGGCGGTTGTTACCCCAATACCATCCTCTACCAGTGGTGGCTGGTGCTCCAAATTTTTGGGGGGGTGCAAAAAACATCAATTGCAGCCACTGTGCTCATCAAACGCAGCCAGTTTGCCCCCTAAAATAATACCAGCTTCCCATGAAATGCAGCCAGCTTCCCCATGAATTGCAGTCAGTTTGCCCCCCCCCCCCCCACCTGGCACTTACCGTATTTATCGGCATATACCGTGCGCCGGCGTATAGCACGCACAAGCTGAGAAGGGAAGTTTAGGGAAAAAAACTTACATTTTGGATGTCTTGCCCGGCGTCCATCGGCGGCCTTGTGCGGGGTCCGTCCAGCCTTGTCGGTGTCCGTCTGTGGCGGGGTCCGTCGAACCTTGTGGGTGTCCGTCTGTGTGGTTGCAGCATCGTGTGTTTGAATTTGGCGCGCGCTGTGCAGAGCCGGATTTCCTGCGCACTCAGCTTCTCTCGGCTCCTCTCGTGTGGCTGTGGGCGGAGTCGAGCATGGCCGAGTGCGCAGTATACGCCAGCACCCACAATTTTCCCCTGATTTTAAGGCGAAAAAAGTGCGCAGTATACGCTGATAAATACGGTACCTTTCTCGGGTCAGCACTGTCCTCCTTCCTCTTTTAGATATTTATGCTTTCCCTATGGTTACATATAATAGCTCCCTCTCTCCAATTCAAGATCTTTATCTAGGAATCAGCAACAGATTTATGATGTTTTAACCACTTCAGCCCCGGACCATTATGCAGGTAAAGGACCTTGCCCCTTTTTGCGGTTCGGCACTGCGTCGCTTTAACTGACAATTGCCCTATCGTGCGACGTGGCTCCCAAACAAAATTGGCGTCCTTTTTTTCCCAACAGATAGAGCTTTCTTTTGGTGGTATTTGATCACCTCTGCAGTGTTTTTTTTTTTCGCGCTATAAACAAAAACAGAACGTTTTGAAAAAAAAATACAATATTTTTTTACTTTTTGCTATAATAAATATCCTATTTTTAATTTTTTTTTATTATTATTTCCTCAGTTTAGGCCGATACATATTCTACATATTTTTGGTAAAAAAAAAATGCAATAAGCGTTTATTGATTGGTTTGCGCAAAAGTAAAAAAAATAAAAATGTAAGTGTCGCCTATGGAGATTTTTAGGTACCGTAGTTTCTTGCCATTCCTCAAGTGCGTGCAATTATAAAGCGTGACATGTTGGGTATCTATTTACTCGGTATAACATCATCTTTCACATTATACCAAAGAATTGGGCTAACTTTACTTTTTCATTTTTTTTTTTTGGTTCATGAAAGTGTCTTTTTCCCAAAAAGTTGCGTTTGAAGCACCGCTGCACAAATACCGTGTGACATAAAATATCGCAACAATCGCCATTTTATTCTCAAAATTATATATATATATATATATATATATATATATATATATATATATATATATATATATATATATATATATATATATATATATATATATATATATATATATATATATATATATATATATATATATATATATATATATATATATATATATATATATATATATATATATATATATATATATATATATATATATATATATATATATATATATATATATATATATATATATATATATATATATATATATATATATATATATATATATATATATATATATATTATGTTTGGGAGTTCTAAGTAATTTTCTAGCAAAAAATACGGATTTTAACTTGTAAACATCAAGGGCCAGATCCACAAAGCGTGGCGCTTCTTTACGGCCGGCGTAGTGTATCTCAGATACACTACGCCGCCGTAACTTACAGCGTGTTTCCCGTACTCTCAAAGAATTTGCGCCGTAAGTTACGGCGGCGTAGTGCATCTGTGTCGGCGTAAGGGCGTGAAATTCAAATGGATGAGATGGGGGCGTGTTTTATGGTAATACGTCTTGACCCGACGTAAATGATGTTTTTTCCGAACGGCGCATGCGCCGTCCGTGGGGGTATCCCAGTGCGCATGCTCGAAATTAACCCGCAACAAGCCAATGCTTACGATGTGAACATCATTCTACGCAAAGCCCTATTCGCAAACAACGTAACATTTTTAAAATTCGGCGCGGGAACGACGTCCATACTTAACATTGAGTACGCCTCATATAGCAGGGGTAACTATAGGACGAAAAAAGCCTTACGGAAACAACGTAAAAAAAATTCCCGGCCGGACGTACGTTCGTGGATCGCCGTATCTAGCTAATTTGCATAATCAATGTGGAAATCGACGGAAACACCACCTAGCGGCCAGCGTAAATATGCACCTTAGATCCGACGGCGTACTAAGACGTACGTCAGTCGGATCTTGCCCAGCTTCAGGCGTATCTTTGTTTTGTGGATACAAAACAAAGATACGCCAGAGCAAACTAGCAGTTACGCAGCGTATCAATAGATACGCCAGCGTAAACGCTTCGTGGATCTGGCCCCAAATGTCAGGAACAGGCTTAGGCACGAAACGGTTAAATACCAATGGGGAAGGCTGGAGCTTGTAGTCCCTGACTGGTGTGACTTTGTCCAGCTTTGTAATCGTAGAGATAACGTTTGAGGATCTGATTTCCGCAGTGGAAGTCTCCATCACCCAAACAACACCATTGAGTCTGTAAACAGCAGATTATCGCTTTTACGTGATCCTCAGACTCCAATTTAATTGACATCCTCGAACTCGGCACTAGAATTGGATATGATGACTTCTATATGATACATTATTATTTCTTAGGAAGGCCGAGATCCTTACTAGCCAGACTGTCCACAAAGGCCTTTCCTAGGATGGAGCCCATCCAGGACCAGCTCATCGAATGTGTCTTGGCTGCCTTTTCCATTAATCTGATTCCCCGTGAAGTTCTCAGCGTCTCAGAGACCAATCTAATAAACTCTTCGCAGACATCTATGGTGCTTCAGTGTCTTTATTAAGAAGAAGTATTGATTGAGTGTTGGGTGTCTCGTACCTCCGGAATGCTATCCAGGCGAAAGATCTGGGCTACGTTCAAAACTGCTTCCAGTGTTTAGCTTACAGATTCTCCGACGTGACCGGCTCCATAAGACCGGAGCGCACCCAAGTTTCTCTCTCCCCGTATGAGTTACATCTCCAGACTTGCTGAACCACATTAATGAAAGGCAAAGAGAAGTTCACGACTGCCGAGAAACGTAAGCGTACATCTCACCGTAGCACCTTTAACCTTCACCAGTTGAACGGAATGGACCGATGACTTTATTCGACCTTACCAACTATACAACTCCGTTAGCTCATCCTATGTGACCCTCACTTTTTTGGAAGGGCAAGGCCACAGCTTTAATAGACAACTTCTTGAAAAAACTTTTATAAATCCATTATAAAAGTTCACCCTTTGCCCATTTTAAGGTCTCTCGATCTCCCACGCCCCTTTTGACCTTTGCCGAAATTGACCCTTTATTTCCTTAGCTTGGGCAACTAAACTATCCTTCAAAGGTTTTCCCTTTATATAAGGTAAAATAAAAACTATGAAGTTTCAATTCAGGAGGGGGGTGGAATTTGACTGATGGCTGGTCGTCTCCAAAGAGTTCACCCTTTGCCCATTTTAAGGCCTCTCAATCTTCCACAGCCCCCTTGACCTTTACAAAATTTGACCCTTTACTCCCTTAGCTTGGGCTGAGTAAAGCCATGGGTCCATTCAGTTCATCTGGTGAAGGTTAAAGGTGCTACAGTGAGATGTACGCTTACGTTTCTCGGCAGTCATGAAATTCTCTCTGCCTTTCATTAATGTGGTTCAGCAATGGGCCCTTTGCCCATTTTAAGGCCTTTCAATCTCCCACAACCCCCTTGACCCTTGCCAAATTTGACCATTTACTTCCTTAACTTGGGACACCAAACTATCCTTCAAAGGCTTTTCCTTTGAATCTGGCAACGTGAAAACCGCCAAAAAAAAGCAACGAAGAAGCTTGAATTCAGGAGGGGGGTGGAACTTGACTGATGGCTGGTCGTCTCCAAAGAGTTCACCCTTTGCCCATTTTAAGGCCTCTCAATCTTCCACAGCCCCCTTGACCTTTACAAAATTTGACCCTTTACTCCCTTAGCTTGGGCCATCAAACTATCCTTCAAATGCTTCCCCTTTAAACCTGGCAAGGTGAAAACAGCCAACAAAGCAATGAAGCACTTGAATTCAGGAGGGAGGTGGAACTTGACTGATGGCTGGTTGTCTCCAAATAGGTTGCCAAATTTGACCCTTCAGCATTCCAGCTGTGGTGAAAATAAAAATCCCATCATGCCTCTGCCTCTAGGAGTCCTGCCTGTGATTGTCAGGGTCTTGCAATGTCTCATGGGACTTGTAGTTTCAAAACAGCTTGAATGCTGAGGTTGCCGACCCCTGCTTTACTTCCTTAGCTTGGGCCACCAAACTGTCCTTTAAAGGCTTTCCCTTTAAACGTGGTAAGGTAAAAACCACCAACTAAGCAATGAAGAAGCTTCAATTCAGGAGGGAGGGTGGAACTGGACTGATGGCTGGTCGTCTCAAAAGAGGTCACCCTTTGCCCATTTTAAGGCCTCTTGATCTTTCTCAAACTTGATGCTTTATTTCCTTAGCTTGGGCAATCAAACTATCCTTCAAAGGTGTTCCCATTATATAAGGTAAAATAAAAACCGCCAACAAAGCTACGAAGTTTGAACTTGGGAGAGGGATGGAACTTGACTGATGGCTGGTCGTCTCCAAAGAGGTCACCCTTTGCCCATTTTAAGGTCTCTTGATCTCCCACGCCCCTTTTGACCTTTGCCAAAATGTACCCTTTATTTCCTTCGCTTGGGCAAATATACCAATACCAAGGGGGAAGGCTGGAGCTTGTCGCCCCTGACTGGTGTGACTTTGTCCAGCTTTGTAATCATAGAGATAACGTTTGAGGATCTGATTTCCGCAGTGGAAGTCTCCATCACCCAAACAACACCATTGAGTCTGTAAACAGCAGATTATCGCTTTTACGTGATCCTCAGACTCCAATTTAATTGACATCCTCAAACTCGGCACTAGAATTGGATATGATGACTTCTATATGATACAATGTTATTTCTTAGGAAGGCCGAGATCCTTACTAGCCAGACTGTCCACAAAGGCCTTTCCGAGGACGGAGCCCACCCAGGACCAGCTCATCGAATGTGTCTTGGCTGCCTTTTCCATTAATCTGATTCTGTTCATATCCCCCCCCTTATATATTTGTACATGGAGATCATATCCCCCCCTTATATATTTGTACATGGAGATCATATCCCCCCCTTAATCTCCTCTTCTCAAGAGAGAATACCGTATTTATCGCGGTATAACGCGCTCCCGCGTATACCGCGCAACCCCTAAAGTGGCCCCCAATCCTGTGAAAAAAAAGTTGTTTTTGTACTTACAGTTTTGGTGTCTTGCGCGGCGGCCTCGTCGGGTCCGGCATCCGTCTGCGGCTTCGGGTGTCCTCTTCGTCGGGTCCGGCGTCCTTCTGCAGCTTCGGGTGTCCTCTTCCTCGGGTCCGGCGTCCTTCTGCGGCGTCCTCGCGTCCTCCCCGCTTGTTTCCCGCGCCGAGTTTGAATACTGCGCCGACATATACAGAGCGCAGTACACGTGTATTGTCGGGCAGGCTCGGCAACACTCGCACTCACGTCCTGTACGTCCAGGACGTGAGCGCGGAAGGAGCCGAGACTGGCCGACTATACCCGAGTGTACTGCGCTCGGTATATGTCGGCGCAGTATTCAAAACTCGGTGCGGGAAAGCGGGTATCGGCGTATACCGCGCACCCACGATTTTGCCCCGATTTTCAGGGCAAAAAAGTGCGCGGTATACGCCGATAAATACGGTAAATTCAGTTCCTCTAATCTTTCCTCATAGATGAGCTCCTCCATGGCTCTTATCAGTTTGGTTGCCCTTCTCTGCACTTTCTTCAGTTCCCCGATATCCTTTTTTGAGAACCCGGGGCCCAAAAGTAAACTGAACCAAAGATATTTTAGCCCACGCAATTTTGCAACAGGGCAAAGATCAACCGCGGTTTTCTTACTGACCTTTTCTTTTTTTTTAAATCTAGCGGCCGCGTCACTTTAAAGCCGACCCTCCCACTTACCAGTCCTTCACAAGTTCCCGTATGTGTTCTAGAAAGTCATTTCTCATTACCTCCAGGACATAAGCAGATAAAAAGTTTCTTAAAACCTTTACAGTCCCTACAAGCTGACCCAGAGAGGACTTTTTTTTTTTTTTTGGCGACACAGAAAACAACAAACCGCCGTTCCCTCTCAACCGTCAGACTCTCTATTATCGGCTTACTCTCTAATGTTGCCAGAGAAATATATTAGAGGGATGATTTGTTGTATTTAATGATGCGCTCTGCAGTAATGTGAGTCATTAAAAAGCTCGATTGCTGAATACTTTACAAACAAACGGCACATTTGCGGAATAGATCCCCCCCCCCCCTTTCACCGCCGCCACCACCTCCTCCCTCCGCCGCTGTCACCGGTGAATTCCAAGGTGTCTCGCGGAGTTGGAGAAGAAGTGACAGGATGTCTTTGATCAACGCGATGCTTAAAAATAAATTAGCTTGAAGTCGGAGTTTAGATTGGAGACGCAGCTAATCTTCACAGCGCCTTTCCAGCGATGTTTATTCCCTCAGCCAAATGAGGAGCAGCTGACAGGTCCGTCTACCTGTTTAATAAACGTTTCTGGCGCACATCTGAGGCTCGCCGCCGACGATTTATCTTTCCTTTCAAACAGATACTTGGCTTTAATATAGATCTTTTTTATTTTTTTATTTTTTTTATGATTCTATAAATGTATTTATCGTGCCCCATGTGCCATGGGGAGGAGATATTCTACTTTCACAAACAAAAGAAAAAACATATATAATATATATATACTTTATGTTACAGTGCCTCATTTGCCTTTGTCTAACATTTTATTTTTACATAACGAAAAAAAATATATATAGATAGATATATATACATCCATAACTATCTATACACACATACAAAAAAAAAAAAAAAATTATATATATATATATATATATATATATATATATATATATATATATATATATATATATATATATATATATATATATATATATATATATATATATATATATATATATATATATATATATATATATATATATATATATATATATATATATATATATATATATATATATATATATATATATATATATATATATATATATATATATATATATATATTCAAAATATACATATATAGAAAAAAAAACTCATATATAAATATTTATATATATATATTTTTTTTTATATATGTAGATGCTTGTGTAATATATATATATATATATATATATATATATACACATACACACACATACATGTATGTTTTTTTTTATATATGTATATTATATTTATATATATGTTTATATATTTTTACATACATATATTTATATATTTTTACATACATACATATATTTTTTTTTTTATATATGCGCGTAATATATATATATATATATATATATATATATATATATATATATATATATATATATATATATATATATATATATATTTTTATACATACATCCATATCTATCTATATAGATCTATCTATATATATTATATATATTTACACACACAAGCATATACATATATATATACACACACACACACAATAGGACTGGGGGTCTCCAACGTTACCAAAGGGCCAGTTTACTGTCCCTCAGACTTTAGGGGACTGGACTATGCCCAGTAGGAGTAGAAGATGCCCCATCATCAACGGGAGTTCACAATGCCTCAGGCTTTGTGGTCAGTGGAAGTAAAAAAAATTACATAGCGCCTGTGGTCTGTAGGGCGAGCCATACTGTCCCACCGTTGGTATCATTTGAAGAAATAGTGCTCCATTGTTGGAGTCAGTGGGAAGAATAGTGCCCCATCATTGGTGTCAGTGGGAGGAATAGTGTCCCATCATTGTTATCAGTGAGAGGAATAGTGTCCCATCATTGGTGTCAGTGGGAGGAATAGTGTCCCATCATTGGTGTCAGTGGGAGGAAGAGTGTCCCATCATTGGTGTCAGTGGGAGGAAGAGTGTCCCATCATTGGTGTCAGTGGGAGGAAGAGTGTCCCATCATTGGTGTCAGTGGGAGGAAGAGTGTCCCATCATTGGTGTCAGTGGGAGGAATAGTGTCCCATCATTGGTGTCAGTGGGAGGAAGAGTGTCCCATCATTGGTGTCAGTGGGAGGAAGAGTGTCCCATCATTGGTGTCAGTGGGAGGAAGAGTGTCCCATCATTGGTGTCAGTGGGAGGAAGAGTGTCCCATCATTGGTGTCAGTGGGAGGAATAGTGTCCCATCATTGGTGTCAGTGGGAGGAAGAGTGTCCCATCATTGGTGTCAGTGGGAGGAATAGTGTCCCATCATTGGTGTCAGTGGGAGGAATAGTGTCCCATCATTGGTGTCAGTGGGAGGAATAGTGTCCCATCATTGGTGTCAGTGGGAGGAATAGTGTCCCATCATTGGTGTCAGTGGGAGGAATAGTGTCCCATCATTGGTGTCAGTGGGAGGAATAGTGTCCCATCATTGGTGTCAGTGGGAGGAATAGTATCCCATCATTGGTATCAGTGGGAGGAATAGTGTCCCATCATTGGTGTCAGTGGGAGGAATAGTGTCCCATCATTGATGTGATTTTATTTTCATTGCATCATGACACTGGAGGGAGGTAATATCCTAAGGAGTGGACTCTGGATGGTGGTTCTTATAAACAACAGGCGCTGCCTCTCTCTATCTGAGGCTGGCGGGGGGGCAGGAAGGAGAGCCAATCATGTGACCACTGTGATTGGATGCCACAGTGGTCATCTGATTGAGTTGAGATTGGCAGTAGAGGACAATAGTTAGCTATGATAGCTCGGTCACTGCATTGGTAGCGTGCAGTGAGCGAAACATTGGCCGCCCATTGACGACGCATTTGTGCACCGCATGTACCTGCTACAAGGGATTCTCCACCAACTACCAAGTCAAGTTTTGTGAAGGGGATCAAATACTTATTTCACTCATTAAAATGCAACTCAATTTATAACTATTGAAATGCGTTTTTCTGAATATTATCACTGGGGTAGATTCAGGTAGCAATTGCGTCTGCGTAACCATAGTTACGCAGCGCAATTGCTTAGTTGCGCCGGCGTAACGACTTTTCTGTATTCAGAACGCTCGTTACGCCGACTGCAGCCTAAGATATGACTGGTATAAGGCTCTTATGCCGTCGTATCGTAGGCTGCATTCTTACGATGGCCGCTAGGGGGAGTTCCCGTAGTGGTCAGCGCAGAGTATGCAAATTGCATACTAACGCCGATTCACAACCCTACGCGCGCCCTGCGTATGCAGTTTACGTCGTTTCCGTTCGTCGGGTTCCGCGTAAGGCTGCTCCTGCTATTAGCAGGGGCAGCCAATGCTACGTATACCCGTCGTTCCCGCGTCGCGAATTTAAAATTTAACATCGTTTGCGTAAGTGAATCGTGAATGGCGCTGGACGCCATTTACATTCACTTTGAAGCAAATGACGTCCTTGCGACGTCATTTGCCGCAATGCACGTCGGGAAAGTTTCCCGACGGAGCATGCGCACTACGTTCGGCGCGGGAACGCGCCTAATTTAAATGATGCACGCCCCCTACGGGATCATTAAAAATTACGCGCCCTTACGCCGGGCAGTTTTAAGGAGCGCCCGCGCAAATTACGTAGCTACTGCTTCATGAGTGAAGCGTAGCGCAGATAATTTGTGTAGGCGCAGGGTAAAAACGGTACGCTGCGCCTCCGTAAGAAGTGCGCAGCGTTACCTGAATCTACACCACTGTTATAATAAACCAACCATTAAAATTATAGACTGATCATTTCTTTGTCAGTGGGGCAAACGTACAAAATTAGCAGGGGGTCAAATACTTCCCCCCCCTCCCCCCCGCACTGTAGATGGCGGTCGGTTATCACTAAACAGATCGGTAGCTGACAGCTGGTTCGCCTAATTATGTAGATGAATCCTCCAGGTCCCCGCAGTCTTGGTTTTCAGGACATATTTCGGCGTCCCCCCCCACTGTACACCGACTTCCCGTGTGCCGGGGGGACCTCGCCGCAGACAGAGGCGCCGAGCTCGTCAGGAAGCCGCTGCCCGCTGTTTTAATCTGTTTTGCAGGGGGATCCTTTGCGCAGCGGTTCACAGCGAAGACTCGTCGCAGTTTGCTGACTCTGAAATGGCTTCCGCTCTATTGGCGGTCGGAGATTTTATTGTACTCCGGGTCTTGATACATTAAACTCGGTATCCGGAGACGCGGCATAAAGCATGGATGCTTGGCTTCACCCCGCTGTCTGCGCAATTCCGATTTGGGTAGGCGACAAGAGAGCAAAACTGCAGATCCGCCAAACCCAATTCTGGAGATGGTTAAAGATATTATTATTATTATTTTTTTGGTTGGAGTAGGGCAAGGGGGGGCTCCAAACTAAGGCTGGGGGGGGGCCCCGGCGGCCTGCTACGAGATTTTATCCAACCCCCCAGCTTGGGTCAGTGGAGTTTCCTCAGATTCAGTGCATGGACTGAGGAGTCCGATCAGTTGGTCTCCACTTCTGATAGGGACCCTAATGTATGGGGGGGGCTCTGATAAGGACCCAGAGGGGGGCTCTGACAGGGCTGGACTGGGACAAGAATGTGGCCCTGGAATTCATCCAAAATAGCCCCCGCTCACATCAGGGTCCCCAGAGTGCTCCCCTTACATCAGGGCCCCAGAGCCTCTCCTTACATCAGGGTTCCCAGATTGCTCCCCTTACATCAGGGCCCCCAGAGACCCTCTACTTACATTAGGGCCTCCAGAGTGCTCTCCTTACATCAGGGCCCCCAGAGAGCCTCTCCTTACATTAGGGCCCCCAGAGAGCCCCTCCCCTTACATCACAGTCCCCAGAGAGCCCCCCTTACATCAGAGTCCCCAGAGAGCCTCAGCCTTGCATCCGGGTCCCCAGAGAGCCCCCCATTTACATCAGGGTCCCCAGAGAGCCCCTCCTTACATCAGGGTCACCAGAGAGAGGGCGGGCAATGAGATAGGATGCAGAGAGGCCATGGCCCGGTAGTGGGTCGTGGCCCTGTGGTTGGGAACCCCTGGGACTCTGGGATATGAGCCCCAGATTTGGGGCTATGGCTATAGCCCCTAAAGCCTGCCCCTAGTGACGCCACTGGCGGTCACTGAAACCGGCCCACTGAGCCATCGGCCCCCCGGGAAACTCCTGGTAGTCCCAATGGCCAGTACATGCCTGGGCTCTGATAAGGATCCTGATCCCTGATGTAAGTAGGGACTCTGATGTATATGGGACTCTAATGGGGATCCTAATGTAAGGGAAGACTTTGTTGGGGGACCTGATTTAATGAAGGTTTTCTGATGGGGACCCTGATGTAAGGAGGGACTCAGATGGGGACCCTGATGTAAGATGGACAGAAATAAAAACCTTAAAAAAAACGCTCCTATATCGTCTTTCATCTTTGTACTTTGTATTCAGCGTTTGCCGGGATTTCAGCTTTAAAATGGCGTCACTCCGCTCCTTTAATCCCGCCGCGTCCATCTCCAGTCAGCGCAAATCAGGTGTCTTTTTTTATTATTATTCCATTTCACCCAATTTTTTTTTTATAACTTTTCACAATGGACGGCGGAAAAGCAATTAGAAAAAAAGGATTGTAATGGAATTCAGACAATATGAAAATGAGAGAATTGTTTAAAGGGGGATTAAAAACTGATTAAAGACTGATTAAAAATGTATTAAAGAATGATTAAAAAGGATTCAAAATACGGCGCGGTAACATCTCTTCTTTTTATTCTCATTTAAATTTTTTTGTTGTTATGTGACCCAACGGTGACCAACTGCGCTTACTTTACTCATTTGATTCATTATAACGTCCAGCGGGGTGAGCCCCTCCGTGCGTTTCGTCGTGCGTTTCTCTATGGATCTAAAACTCACTTCACACATCTGAAAATTAATTTTAAAGGGGAGCAGTTGTGTAGCGATCAAGGCCCCCGTTCACACCGGGATGTAGCCGAAACGCGTCAGTCCGAGTTCCTGCCTACAATTCACAGTTAACTACTCGATAGACGTCCTCCCCTTTCCTCGCTCCCCGTGCGCCCCCTGCAGGGCAGGAGCGGCACGCGCTGTGATCACCGAGTCACTATGACTCGGGTGATCACATATCCGAGTAAGGGGCCGGTCCTGGCCCCTTACCACGTGATCAGCTGTCAGCCAATGACAGCTGATCACGTGATGAAAACAAAAGGTCGGTAATTGTGTTTTTTTTTCTCCTCGTGCTGACAGAGTGAGGAGAAGAAAAAAGCCGATCACCGGCTAATGGGCAAGACACATCGGTCCCGAAGAAGAAGGAACAAAGGTACCACATCTTTGCCAACCAGTACTGCCTGCCAGTGCCCACAGTGCCCACCACTGCATAAAGGTGCCACCAGGCCCGTCGCTACAGGACAGGCAAAACAAACAATTGCTTGGGGCCCCGAGCTGGCCTGGGGCCCCCAACTTCCCCTTCCCAGTCTGTTGCGTGGCCGAGCTCCTCTTCTTCCCTCCTGGAGTCCTGTCAGTCCGGCCAGGTACCGCGCGTGGTACAGGAGATTCAGTTTCCTGTTCCCGGCCGGACTGACAGGAAGTGCACAGTTTTCAGTCCGGCCGGGAACACAAGAAACTGAATCTCCTGTACCGCAGGGTACCCGGCCCCAGATAGGGGACTGGGGACCCATAATGATAGAACACCAGACTGACAGGAGGAACAGGAGCTCAGCCACGCAACAGCGGCAGCCTACAGGGAAGAAGGGGAGGTGAGAATAGAAAAACATAGGGACTGGGGGGGGGGGGGAGTAAGAACATGGGTGTAAAAAATTTGTGAAGCGCTAACGTAGGCTTTGCGTGCGGGGGGACGACTTGCGAGCCCCCATTTTGCTTGGGGCCCCAAATTCCTTCAAACGGCCCTGGGTGCCACCTATCAATGCCCACCAGTGGTGCCAATCAGTGCCTCATCAGTGCCACCTAGCAGTGCTGATCAGTGCCCATCATTGCCACCCATCAGTGCCCATCACTGTATTGTCCCAGAAAAAGGGTGCCCGGGGCACTGGACACAAATATGAATTAAGGGCAATCCGGGGACACGTGGTCACCCTACTGCCAAGGTCATACCTGACCGTCCATCGGCCGCCGCCGAAAAGACGAAATCCCAGCGTTCGCGCTCTGGCAGAGCGAAGGCTGCGTCTCATTTGCTAAGCCGGACGTATATTCGCCTGTCTTGTGAGCGGCATAAATCAGCAGAAGTGATTCTGTCACCCTAACAGGTGTCTGGAGGAAGCGGGTCCTTGTCAGAATAATTAAACGAGCGTGCCACGACTCCATCTACATAATGTGAAGACGTCTTCAAAATAAATAACATCCGATCCGGAGAGACAACGGAGACGACGTTCCTGGAACACGCGGGGGGAGTCTTCATGAGATCCATGTGCTCATCATGATTGGTGTCCATATTGGACGGACCTGTCCCCGGGGAGCCTCCCGGGTCCGTATCGAATGGTCAGGGACTGGTTTTGACAGCCCATTAATTTCAATGGACTGCCAAACGCACAGGAATGTGCAAAAAGTACTGCAACCGTTTGTTAAAATCCCTGTAATGTATACAGAGAAGCCTGTGTAAACAAGGCATCTCCCTGTTCTGCCTGGTGACAGGACACCAATCCTCTGCCTCCTCTTTTTGGTTTTGAGCTTTCATAAAGATACTTTGTAACTTGATACTTTTAATTACTTAAATATTGGGTAATAAAATATTATAATTTTATATGAAGATAACAACAAAGGTTTCCAAGCCTCCGGTCCCAACCGCAGTCCTGAAGAAGCAGAAAATATGTGAAACATGTAACCTGATGATCAAGCAGCACACTAATTGAATGCTTTGAGCTTTCATAAGGATACACTGTAACTTGATACTTTTAATTACTTAAATATTGGATTATTGGTGGGTAGCACTGGGTGGCACTGATAGGTGGCACTGATGGGGCACTTATGGGCACTGATAGGTGTTATTGATAGGCGGAACTGATGGGCACTGGTAGATGTCACTGATGGGCAGCACTGGTAGGTGACACTGATTCGTGACACTGATAGGTGGCACTGTGGGCACTGATGGGTTCTAACAACTGATGACACTGACCGGTAGAAAATACCGTTGCGCAAGTCTGTATGTTTTGAATGTAAAATATTTAAATTCTTTCTATAAAATAAAGAATATTAAAAAGAAAATACCGACTTGCCAGCGCGGCGGATTGTTCAGCGGCGCCATTAGAACCGCAGATCAGGCGCGGCCTGAACTTTGACTTTTATCGCCTTTACATTTTAATCCGTAGGAGAGCGCCACTCGGAGGTCTCTGGCGCGGGGAAGAACGTTCTTACACTCCAAATTATCGCAGCGCGGAGGAAACACAATTATTGTTACACCGTTTATTTTGTTTAGTAAAATGACGTTAATTGTGACGGAACGCGCTTCAATCTATGGCCGCCGTCCAGATGTCACACATCAAAGCGCTCCGCCGAAGGTATGGATATAGAAAAAGCGCGCTCTATATATACGCGCCGTACATATGCATATTCAACAGCTGGGAAGTGATCTTTAAGCTTCTGCGTTTTTTTTTTATCTTAATAATTATTTATGTTATGCTAATCGTATGAAAAGAAGGTTTACAAGGAAGGTGACGGCTCGGAATCAGAAGAAGACAAATCAAGAAAGTTTTTGCTAACGAAGAGGAAAAAAAAATAATCTGTTTCGATCTTCCTGAACTTCTCAAGTGGAATTCGAACAGAAACTTTTTGTTTATTCGCACCGTAACTTTGGGCGCAGTGACAGACCAGGCCGGGACGGAGGCTTTTGGAGGGGACTGGATGCTAGCCTCTTGCCTACCGTACCGACCAGTGGCGTAGCGTGGGTTGTCAGCACCTGGGACGAGGCAAGTAATTTGCTCTCTCTCGCTATGGGAAAGGGAGCCTCTAGTGGCTACATGAGGAATTACATTAGCATCCACTTAACCCCTTCCTACATGTAGAAGTGACCCCTTGTACTGGTAGCGGGCAGGATATCAATTTTCCATTGCTTTCTTCTCAAGGAACCCCTAGCAACCTATGGAGGAACCCTAGGGTTCCATCAAACCCGGGATGAGAGACCCTGATCTACCCTCTCTCTCTATGGGAAAGAGAGCTTCTAGTGGCCACATGGGGAATTAAATTAGCATCCACTCAACCCCTTCCTACATGTAGAAGTGACCCCCTTGTATTGGTAGCGGACAGGAGATCAATCTGCCATTGCTTTCTTCTCAAGGAACCCCTGGCAACTTATGGAGGAACCCTAGGGTTCCATCGCACCCTGGTTGTGAGACCCTCATCTACCCTCTCTCTCTCTCTCTTTGGGAAAGGGAGCTTCTAGTGGCCACATGAGGAATTACATTAGCATCCACTTAACCCCTTCCTACATGTAGAAGTGACCCCTTGTACTAGTAGAGGACAGGATATCATTCTGCCATTACTTTCTTCTCAAGGAACCCCTAGCCAACCTCTGGAGGAACCTAGGGTTCCATCGAACCCTGGATGAGGGACCCTGATCTACCCTCGCTCTCTCTCTCGCTCTCTCTCTCTCTCTCTCTATGGGAAAGGGAGCTTCTAGTGGCCACATGGGGAATTACATAAGCATCCACTTAACCCCTTCTTACATGTAGAAGTGACCCCTTGTGTTGGTAGCGGGCAGGAGATCAATCTGCCATTGCTTTCTTCTCAAGGAACCCCTAGCAACCTATGGAGGAACCCTAGGGTTCCATCGAACCCTGGTTGTGAGACCCTCATCTACTCTCTCTCTCTCTCTCTATGGGAAAGGGAGCCTCTAGTGGCCACATGGGGAATTACATTAGCATCCTCTTAACCCCTTCCTACATGTAGAAGTGGCCCCTTGTGTTGGTAGGGGGCAGGAGATCAACCTGCCATTGCTTTCTTCTCAAGGAACTCCTAGCAACCTATGGAGGAACCCTAGGGTTCCATCGAGCCCTGGATGAAAGACCCTGATCTACCCTCTCTCTCTCTCCATGGGAAAGAGAGCCTCTAGTGGCCATATGGGGAATTACATTAGCATCCACTTAACCCCTTCCTACATGTAGAAGTGACCCCTTGTACTAGTAGAGGACAGGATATCATTCTGCCATTACTTTCTTCTCAAGGAACCCCTAGCCAACCTCTGGAGGAACCTAGGGTTCCATCGAACCCTGGATGAGGGACCCTGATCTACCCTCGCTCTCTCTCTCTCGCTCTCTCTCTCTCTCTCTCTCTATGGGAAAGGGAGCTTCTAGTGGCCACATGGGGAATTACATTAGCATCCACTTAACCCCTTCCAACACGTAGAAGTGACCCCTTGTACCGGTAGCGGGCAGGAGATCAATCTGCCAATGCTTTCTTCTCAAGGAACCCCTGGCAACCTTTGGAGGATCTCCAAGGTTCCACAGAACCCTGGTTGAGGAAGACTGACATAGAGCAACAAATGTTGCGTGGAAAATTGTGTCTAAAACTTTTCTTAGCGCAAGGCCGGTCTGCAATCAGTGCTGTTATTATCAGCTGCAAAAAAAAAGTGCCTAAATTGCCTAATAATTGGGCTCCAAACGGGCAACCGTGTGCGCAGATGTGGAGATAATACGCCTTCCTTCAAATCCACTCAGATCCAATTACTAATTGCCGCCTATGTTAATGTCCATCTACTGTAATTACAGTCCTCAGAGCTAATTACTTAATGATATTTTTTTTTATCAGTTTGGTACAAACCGGGGGGATGTCCGCAGCAACATGGCTGCCTCCCAGCAAGACGCTGATTGCGAATATCTCCCAACCTTCTCGCTTGCCATCGTCCATAACGATGAGCCGCGCTCTCGGCTCCGGTCGGCGTGCCACCACGCACTCGTAACGCTCCTCAATTCCACCCAAGTCAACGGAAAAGGTCACATTTTGCATGGAAGGAAATTGAGTTCCTCGCGTTACGAAACGGCTCGTTCCCGGAAAAACGACATGGATAATCCGCCATTGTGGCGAGGTGAAGGCAGTTTGCGGGTTTCGGCAAAAGGCAGACAATCCACTGATGTTTAAATCACGGAGAAAAAAAAAGAAGCCCCGTTTGATTAATTAAGTCACTTCCCTTTTGTGGCACCCAAATAAAGGTTAGCGTCGGCGGGCCCTCTAATTGGAAAACCGCCGCCGCCGCCGAGGCTAGATTAATACGCGCCCGGCAATTACTTACAAGTGGTTTTTTAGACAATGAGCTCCCCCTCCAAACTCTTCAATTGAAACAATGACAAAATAAACCTTTAAATGTCAATTGCTGTCTGTTAGAATGTTCATGGATAAAAGCGCCATTAATTAACTCCTGCGCCTCGCCAATGGCCGACAACGCCGACGCGACGCATTATCTAATTTTTCTTTTTTTTTTATATTGTGTGATGTGATCTGATGTGAGCATTATTCCCACAATAGTAACGATTTTTTTAATACTATATATACACTAAGGGGCAGATCCACGTAGATCGGCGCTTCTCTCCGCCGGGCGCGTATTTAACCACTTCCAGACCTTAGGTGTTTTTCAGATTCGGTGTTTGCAAGACTAAAACATTTTTTTCTGCTAGAAAATTACTTAAAACCCCCAAACATTATATATTTTTTTTTCTAACACCCTAGAGAATAAAATGGCGGTCATTCCAATACTTTTTGTCACACCGTATTTGCGCAGCAGTCTTACAAGCGCACTTTTTTTGGAAAAAATTCACTTTCTTTGAATTAAAAAATAAGACAACAATAAATTTGGCCCAATTTTTTTATATATTTTGAAAGATAATGTTACGCCGAGTAAAATGATGCCCAACATGTCACGCTTAAAAATTGCGCCCGCTCGTGGCATGGCGTCAAACTTTTACCCTTAAAAATCTCGATAGGCGATGTTTAAAAAAATTCTAGAGATTGCATTTTTTGAGCTACAGAGTAGCTCTAGGGCTAGAATTATTGCTCTCGCAGCGATACCTCACTTGTGTGATTTGAACACCGTTTTCATATGCGGGCGCTACTCGCGTATGCGTTCGCTTCTGCACGCGAGCTCGTCGGGACGGGGCGCTTTAAAAAACATTTTTTTTTGTTTTCTTATTTATTTTTATTTTATTATTTTTTACACTAAAAAAAAAAAAAAAAAAATAATTTGATCACTTTTATTCCTATTACAAGGAATGTAAACATCCCTTGTAATAGAAAAAAGCATGACAGGTCCTCTTAAATATGAGATCTGGGGTCAAAAAGACGTCACACCTCATATTTAGACTAAAATGCAAAAAAAAAAAAAAAAAGTCATTTTTTCAAATGACCAAAAAAAAAAAAATTGTCTCTTTAAGAGGCTGGGCGGGACTGACGTTTTGACGTCACTTCCGCCCAGCGGAGCTATGGGGACGGGCGAAGGAGATTTTTCCTTCAGTCTCGTCCCCGCTCACCAGCCGACAGCATCCGATCGCCTCCGCCGCTACCGACGGCTCCGGTAAGCGGCGGAGGGCGCGGGAGAGCGGCGGGAGGGGGGGGGGCCCCTCTCCCGCCACCGATAACGGCGATCTCGCGGTGAATCCGCCACGGAGACCGCCATTATCGGATTCCAGACCGCGCACACTAAAGATTGATACCTCGATTGTGACAGCAGCTGCTGCCGTTACCGAGATATCAATCTTTAAAAATAGGACGTACATCGTCGTGCGCAGGTCTGGAAGTGGTTAAGATACACTACGCCGCCGTAACTTTTTTTTTTCGAATCCTTAAAGAATTCACGCCGTAAGTTACGGCGGCGTAGTGCATCTTAGGCGGCGTAAGGGCGCGGAATTCAAATGGATGTGATGGGGGCGTGTTTTATGTAAATACGTCGTGACCCGACGTAAAAAAACAACGTTTTTTTTAACTGCGCATGCGCCGTCCATGGGGGTATTCCAGTGCGAATGCTCGAAATTAAACCGGAACAAGCCAATGCTTACGACAGTGACGTCATTCTACGCAAATCCCTATTCGCGAACGACTTACGCAAACAATGTAAAAAATTCAAAATGCGAGGCGGGAACGACGGCCATACTTAACATTGAGTACGCCACCATATAGCAGGGGTAACTATACGCCGGAAAAAGCCGAACGCAAAGGACGGAAAAAAAAATGCCGGACGTACGTTCGTGGATCGCTGTAACTAGCTAATTTGCATACTCGACACGGAAATCGACGGAAACGCCACCTAGCGGGCCCCCGAAAGAATGCACCTGAGATCCGACGGCGTACTAAGACGCACGCCTGTCGGATCGGTCCGAGATGCCGTCGTATCTTGTTTTGTGGATACAAAACAAAGATACGACGTGCAAAATTTGAAATTACGCGGCGTATCAAGAGATACGCCGACTTAATTCTTTGTGGATCTGGCCCTATATTGTCAAAAGTATTGGGACGCCTGCCTTTACACGCACATGAATGTTAACCGCTTGACGACCACCGCACGAGTATTTACGTCGACAGAATGGCACGGCTGGGCAAATAGGCGTAAATATACGTCCCCTTTAATTTTCTGGCCGCGTGGTCGCGCAGTTTACGAAGCGTGCGACCACACGGCCGGAAAATTAACCACTGAAGACCCGGACCATTATGCAGGTAAAGGACCTGGGCAGTTTTTGCGATTCGGCACTGTGTCGCTTTAACTGACAATTGCGCGGTCGTGCGACGTGGGGGTCAGGAGGGCACAACACTGGGATCAGGAGGGCACAACACTGGGATCAGGAGGGTACAGTACAAGGGGGATCAGGAGGGCACAACACTGGGATCAGGAGGGCACAACACTGGGATCAGGAGGGTACAACACTGGGATCAGGAGGGTACAGTACAGGGGGGAGCAGGAGGGCACAACACTGGGATCAGGAGGGCACAACACTGGCTTTAGGAGGGCACAGTACAGGGGGGGGGGGGATCAGGAGGGCACAACACTGGGATCAGGAGGGCACAGTGTAGGTTCTGGGACGTTTTCCTGGACACGACCATATCAGGACAGTTTAGTAAAAAGCATGACTGTCCCAGCAAATCCGGGACAGTTGGCAAGTATGATGTAATGCAAGAATATTGTGCCCCCCCCCCCCCTCCCCTGGGCAATGCCCAGGAGTGCCCTTGCATTAAGATAGCCCTGACGTCATTGCATCCTAGGCAAAGTCACTGATTGGAGCTTTCCTGAAGAATGATACTATTGATCATTGGTCCCTAAATATTGAGTACAGATGACACATGGAGGGCGCCCCCTGTCTTCCAGGATGCGGTATTGGTCTATGTGGATTCTATAGAGCTGAATTAGCATGCCTGACGCAACGCGTTCCCCCCCACTTCTTCCATATTTGATGCTCATTACGCCGAATCACTTCAATTCAATTACTTTATAAATCGCTGACTTGAGAAACCAAAAGCCTTTAATATTTTTTTTCTTTTTTTATATTTTTTTTTATTTGAAAACCAATTGCCGCAAAGCCCATTTTCTGCTATGTTAGCGCCTCTCCTCCTAGGCACGGCGCGCTCTACATCACCGGCGAGAGCCCCTTTTTTTTTTTTTTTTCGGTTCGCTCGAATTACCATAATCTAATGACAGATGCTAAAGCAGACGAATCTTCTGTTTTATGACACAACATATCTGACATTTTCTAGTTAACTGTAATCTGATTCTACTTTATTGTAGCAGAAGGTCAGCGCCGAGCTCTTGTAATCGCGTGGAAACGCGTGCGTGGCGGGGGCGCGACGGCGGAACTAAAATAAAATGGTAGAATCTAAATACGGGAGGGTGAAGCAAACAAAGCTTTAAAGGTCCGTCACGCCTGCTCGCTATATAAAAAAGATAAGATATAATATTCCTTTCTATTGGATCTTAAAGTTTACAAATGTAGCAATTTAGAACTCGGATGAAAGGTTTAGCGCCGGGGGAAACACTTTTTGAAAAGATATTGGGCGTATCTCTGCGGCGGCGTAACATATCCGATTTACGTTACGCCGCCGCAAGTTTTTCAGGCAAGTGCTTTATTCACAAAGCACTTGCCTGTAAAGTTGCGGCGGCGTAGCGTAAATCACCCGGCGGAATTCAAATTCGGCGGGTAGGGGGCGTGTATCATTTGAATGAAGCGCCTCCCCGCGCCGAACGAACTGCGCATATCCCAGTGTGCATTGCTCCAAATGACGTCATTGGTTTCGACACGAACGTAAACGACGTCCAGCCCCATTCACGGACGACTCACGCAAACAACGTAACTTTTTAAAATGTTGACGCGGGAACGACGGCCATACTTAAAAATTGCCTGCGCCTCAGCAGGGGCAACATTACGCCGGGAAAGGCCTAACGTAAACGTCGTAACTTTACTGCATCGGCCGCGCGTACGTTCGGGAATTCGCGTATCTAGCTAATTTGCATACTCGACGCGGAAATCGACGGAAGCGCCACCTAGCGGGCAAAAAAAAATTTGCAGTTTAGATCCGACGGCGTAAGAGACTTACGCCTGTCGGATCTAATGGATATCTGTGCGTAACAGATTCTAAGAATCAGGCGCAGAGATACGACGGGCCGGATTAGGACTTACGACGGCGTACATGGCGCTGCGCCGTCGAAAGTCCTTTGAGAATCTGGGCCAAAAAGTGAATTTTATATACAGATCAGACCAAAATGAGGAGGAAAAAGGGACAGAGGGACATTTCTCCAAATCAGGGACAGTTGGGAGCGGTGTATATATATATATATATATATACACACACACACACACACACACACACACACACACACACACATACATACACAGACATTTAAATTATAGGAACATGAAAAGGCTTTTTATATTATTTTTTAACCACTTAAGGACCGCCTCCTGCACATATACGTTGGCAGAATGGCACGGCTAGGCACAGGCATGTACCTGTATGTCCTCTTTAAGTGCCCAGCCGTGGGTCGGTCCAAAGCTCCGTGACCGCGGGACCCGATCGCCGCTGGAGTCCCGCAATCGGTCCTCCGGAGCTGAAGAACGGGGAGAGGTGAGTGGAAACACAAACATCTTCAAAATGCATTTTGGTCCGGGGCTTAAGTGGTTAAATAATAATTAGGTTGTGTCTCACATACATATATACACCTCATTATCGGACATATCAGGATTAGTTGCAGATAAATATCTAAAGCGTGACCTTATATTTTTTTAAATAAGAATCTTAGAAATCATTGGGATGCAGCTCCATAGAGATTCTTGAGTGCCGGCCGGTGCCGGTTATACGGTAGAGAGGTGCCCTTTCCTGACAAATGCGGACATCCGACTCATCATCTCCCTCTTATAAAGACAATGATTAGGTTTTAAAAGTTCAGCATCTTTTTTTCCATTTCTGCTCCAGTGACATCTGCAATGCTAAAATCTCCACTATGCTTGATTTGAGATAGATTGCATCTGCTCCAAAAAAACAGCAGAAAGTAACCTTGTGTGATTTCTCCCAGCCGGGCGCCGCGGTTGAAGCTCTAAATTAAAGACATGACGGACGCGGGGGGGAGACGTTTTACTAAGTGGGGATACGCTGTCTGGGGGTTGATTTACTAAAGTCAAATAAGCTGTTCATCTAAAGCCAAGATGGACGTATCATCTAAAGACAATTTTTGGTGTATAACCTAAATTCAAACATGGGTGTATCACCTAAAGACAAAAGATGGGTGTATCACCTAAAGATGAAGATGGGTGTGCCACCTAAAGATGAAGATGGGTGTGCCACCTAAAGATGAAGATGGGTGTGCCACCTAAAGATGAAGATGGGTGTGCCACCTAAAGATGAAGATGGGTGTGCCACCTAAAGATGAAGATGGGTGTGCCACCTAAAGATGAAGATGGGTGTGCCACCTAAAGATGAAGATGGGTGTGCCACCTAAAGACATGATGGGTGAATCACCCAAAGGCAATGATTGGTATCAACTTAAGACAACTATGTGTACATGACCTAAAGAAGAAGATCATGGCCTTCCACCCCGGCCCACATTCCTTGGCGATTAGAGGATGAATCCCATTCTCCGTTATCAGGCCGATGGCGTCACGCGGCCCCACCACGGTCAAGACACACAGAATCCTTCTCCTTTCTTGATGAGTTCCCGGCCCGTTAATTTCTCGCAGTCTTTCACATGGCACTAATCAGGAATTAAGAGCCAACATCAGCTTTGCGGCAGCAGATTCCTTCATGGCGGGGGTTAGAGGAGATTTTCAGAATAGTCAATTCACTGCCCTCCCCGATTATCCTTTTTTCAAAAGCTCATAATCCGCCGACCGGAGTTTAGGAAGTCAAACAGCGGCGTAAACAACCCTGATAACAATCAGCCTTTCTTTTATATGGAAAGGGATAAATGATGGAACCCTCGCTGCTTCTTTGTTTGACATCTGTGTTGTTTTCTCTTCTTCCAAAATGAAGAAGAAAAGAAAATATCTAGACTCAATTTTTGAGTCCATGCTAGGGCAAACTTCAATGACCGATGTTACAGCGCTGACCGGGAAATATTACATTGATATTAAAGTTGGGAAAGTCGCCATAATCTGTCATTTCAATTGGAAACTTTGCAGGCGGGTTAAATAGGGCTTCATGTGGGCATCTCAAAGGGACTGCAGCCTCTTTTCTAGCCATTCTGTACTATGCAATCTTCCTATCTGAGAAGCAGAGCTCAGATTAAAGTGGACCTGTCATTGGGTAAAGGCAGGGCTTTTTTTCTCAGAGAAGAGGTGCAGGAACTCCCTACTTCCGGGGCACCTGTTGTATCCACCCCCTACCCACCTCTGAAAACCATTCCTTTGTTCCACCCCCTACCCACCTCCGAGAACCATTCCTTTGTTCCACCCCCTACCCACCTCCGAGAACAATTCCTTTGTTCCACCCCCTACCCACCTCCGAGAACCATTCCTTTGTTTCACCCCCTACCCACCTCCGAGCACCATTCTTTGGTTCCACTACCTACCCACCTCCGAGCACCATTCCTTGGTTCCACCCCCTACCCACCTCCGAGCATCATTCCTTGGTACCACCCCCTACCCACCACCGAGCACCATTCCTTGGTTCCACCCCCTATCCACCTCCGAGCATCATTCCTTGGTACCACCCCCTACCCACCACCGAGCACCATTCCTTGGGTTCACCCCCTACCCACCTCCGAGAACCCTTCCTTGGTTCCACCCCCTATCTACCTCTTAGTAATGGATACAGAACCAAGTATCAATTTGTGGTGCTAAGTTATTTGTATATGATAGGAAGTAAAATAGATCACCTGTAGCCAGCAAAAACGTGTAGAAATTGGGTGTGCGACTTTCCAAAAAAACAATAATGGGGTCCTCTCCCTGGTTTATTATCTATTGTGTTTCTTCAGATTTCGTTTCCCGAATTCTTGCTGCTAAGGTGACTGATATAGAAGACGTTGGGTTTTTACAGCGGCTGTACTACTGTGGATCTGACCAGCGGCGCCTTTTATAACTAGGCCATCTCGTATAACCTGGCATGGGGAGAGCTCCCATGGAGAAGATCCAACCAGGTCAGCCCCTAGGCTGCAGATAATAACACCATATGGGTCTTGAGCAGTACACACGATTCATCTCCTATGGAGAAAAAAAAATGGCTGACGCCGGCCTTTCTTTTCCTGTTTTTTTTAGTTATTTTTCTGTCCGTTGACATCTAGGGAGGTTTTGAGCTGCAGAACATTTCCGGCCCTTCTCTACCGCAATCTCACCTGGCAAGTAAATCAAGACGCTGAGATGGAATTATTGTGATTAAGACGTCAAGCCAAGAGCTTTCACTTCCCTAAACAGGTAAAAGAGCTATTTCCCCCCCAAAGACATTCCCTGGTGGATTTACATTTGTATTATTATTACTCGCAGACAATTGTTGCCGCAGTAAATCCCGGGGGGGGGGGGGAGGTGCGCAGCTATGTAATCAGCGAGGAAGGGGAGGAAAACACGAGCACGGATGAGATGACAGAGCTTCTTCGAGTGTCATCTCCAGATATAATAGTTGTGGTGCGTCCGTCACGCGCGCTCGGCACCGAGAGCCGCGTTCCCACTTGTTGTGTTTGTCGTGACTTGTGTGTTCACCACTCCGGATAACTTTGTCAGGCCGGCTCTTTCGGAGAACGGGACGCCGAAAAAAAAAAATGTATACATCTCATTTCTGGAGACAAGAAGGGAATGAGAATTCAGTTTTGTTGGCTTCATAGGGCAGCCGTGTGTCTAATTTATAGGGCCGGTCCTCCCGAAAAAGATATTCCGGTGCTTGGGGATGCTGGAAGTCTAAACCATCGGCTGGTCTCTCCTATCTCTCGGAGACTCTATGAATGGGACCTCTGCACTGAGCTTTTGGGTCTCCTGAGTCCTTTATGAGGAGTTCCCACCATCCTTGTGCTAAGTTCCTGGGTCTGTACACCTCCTGTGCCCATTATGAGGTGTTCCCACCATCCCTGTGCTGAGTTCCCAGGTCTGTACACCCGCTGTGCCCATTATGAGGGGTTCCCACCATCCCTGTGCTGAGTTCTCGGGTCTGTACACCTCATGTGCCCATCTTGATGGGTTCCCACCATCCCTGTGCTGAGTTCCCAGGTCTGTACACCTGCTATGCCCATTATGAGGGGTTCCCACCATCCCTGTGCTGAGTTCCCGGGTCTGTACACCAGCTGTGCCCATTATGAGGGGTTCCCACCATCCCTGTGCCGAGTTCCTGGGTCTGTACCCCCCTGCTGTGCTCATTATGAGGGATTCCCACCATCCCTGTGCTGAGTTCCTGGGTCTGTACACCTGCTGTGCCCATTATGAGGGGTTTCCACCATCTTTGTGCTGAGTTCATGGGTCTGTACACCTCCTGTGCCCATCTTGATGGGTTCCCACCATCCCTGTGCTGAATTCCCGGGTCTGTACACCTGCTTTGCCCATTATGAGGGGTTCCCACCATCCCTGTGCCGAGTTCCCGGGTCTGCACACCTGCTGTGCCCATTATGAGGGGTTCCCACCATCCCTGTGCCAAGTTCCCGGGTCTGTACACCTGCTGTGCCCATTATGAGGGGTTCCCACAATTCCTATGCTGAGTTCCCGGGTCTGTACACCCGCTGTGCCCATTATGAGGGGTTCCCTCCATCCCTGTGCCGAGTTCCTGGCTCTGTACACCTGCTGTGCCCATTATGAGGGGTTCCCACCATTCTTGTGCCAAGTTCCTACCATCCAGTCACTGAGTTTCTGGGGTTGTACATCTCCTGTGCCCATCTTGAGGGGCTCCCACCATTGTTGTGCTGAGTTCCCGGCTCTGTACACCTGGTGTGTCCATAATGAGGGGTTCCCACCATCCCTGTGATGAGTTCCCGGGTCTGCACACCTTCTGCACCCATTATAAGGGGGTTCCCACCATCCCTGCAATGTGTTCCTGGGTCTCCGCACTTGACATGGGCTTTATCTGGTCCCTTTTAAGGGCCTTTATAGACTATTTTGTTGTGTGTCCAGCGCATCCCCCCCCCCATCAGAAGTTGAGTCCCCCACTCTCCCTTACATCACAGTGCTCCCCCTTTCCTTATGCTGCTGCTGGGAAGAAGTGGGATGCATTGCTTGAAAGCAGAAAGTAAGGGTCTGGAGTAGGACCAGAGGAGGGCTGGAGCTCTTCTGCAGCTGCAGGAGAGGTGCGGGGGTCACATGAAATGGCCCGGAGGGCCGGATTCAGCCTGTGGGCCTTGTGTTTGACACCCGTGTTGTAGAGGGCGCATTGCCTCAATGTGCAGAGACACATCCCATGCAGAGCAGAGAACAGAGCAAGCCATAGCAGAGCACAGAGCGAGGAATTGCAGAGCGAGGCATTGCAGAGCACAGAGCAAGCCATAGCAGAGCACAGAGCGAGGCATTGCAGAGCGAGGCATTGCAGAGCACAGAGCAAGCCATAGCAGAGCACAGAGCAAGGCATTGCAGCGCACAGAGCAAGGCATTGCAGCGCACAGAGCAAGGCATTGCAGCGCACAGAGCAAGGCATTGCAGCGCACAGAGCAAGGCATTGCAGCGCACAGAACATCACACTTTAGCGCAACACGTGCGAACACACATGCATCAAGGCTCTAGATAAATGTTAATGGGCCCCCGGTAAGAACATTCGCTCTGGACTCAGCAGAAAATACAAAGTATCGCCCCCCCACCCCCGGCGTTACTTTGTTTGACTTGTAGGTTGTCGGTTTCCAGAGAAATCTCCGCAATCCAGCAATTTTTCCGATACAAGATACCTTGTCAGAGCGATAAGAAGATACATTAAAAGATAGCACTGCCCATCCAGCCACAATATACGGGTGAGACGGGGGGGTGAGACAGGGGGGGGGGGGGGGGTGACAGTTGCATTGTGCAGGGAGATCATCGTTCTCTGATATGTTGTGTGCAATCCGGAGATTTCCGATGTTCTGTGTGAAGATATTTGCAGTCTAAGGTGTTTATCTGTGCGGCGGCGGATGTGCGTGTCCCAGGTGAGCGCGCCGAGAGAGCGCCCAGACACCACAACCAGATGGTCTATGAAATTTAGATGAAGATTTATTCTATGGAAACGCAGTGTTTGTACAGAACGGGGGGAAGAGCAGTTCAGCTGTCTTGGGCAGCACGGGTTCGGAGGGGCGGGATACGCGGGCGGCACGCGCCGGTCCAACATATCCAGTGTGGCACTTAAAGGGGACCTGTTATCCCGGAAACATGACGGCTTTCGTTGCTGACTAAGCCTCAGTTCACATCTGTGCGTGCTGTGTGCTGTGCAGTGGCGGCTGGTGAAGTTTTAGGATGGGGGGGCGCAAGACCCCGCCCCTCCACGTTGGCCCCTCCCACTTCTCGTAAGCCACACCCCTTATATAATCCACCTACTCCGTCCCCTGTATTCCACTTGCTTTCACTCATAGTTTCAGGAGTATCCAGCTCAGCATCACAGGACAGAGTATATAGCCCAAGCATCGCAGGACAGATTATATAGCCCAAGCATCACAGGACAGAGTATATAGCCCAAGCATCACAGGACAGAGTATATAGCCCAAGCATCACAGGACAGAGTATATAGCCCAAGCATCACAGGACAGAGTATATAGCCCAAGCATCACAGGACAGAGTATATAGCCCCAAGCATCACAGGACAAAGTATATAGCCCAAGCATCGCAGGACAGATTATATAGCCCAAGCATCACAGGACAGATTATATAGCCCAAGCATCACAGGACAGAGTATATAGCCCAAGCATCACAGGACAGAGTATATAGCCCAAGCATCACAGGACAGAGTATATAGCCCAAGCATCACAGGACAGAGTATATAGCCCAAGCATCACAGGACAGAGTATATAGCCCAAGCATCACAGGACAGAGTATATAGCCCAAGCATCACAGGACAGAGTATATAGCCCAAGCATCACAGGACAGAGTATATAGCCCAAGCATCACAGGACAGAATATATAGCCCAAGCATCACAGGACAGAGTATATAGCCCAAGAATCACAGGACAGAGTATATAGCCCAAGCATCACAGGACAGAGACATTCTGCACCCTGTAAATCGCACATATCTGCATTCTGCAACCTGTAAATCGCACATATCTGCATTCTGCAACCTGTAAATCGCACATATCTGCATTCTGCACCCTGTAAATCGCACGCATCTGCATTCTGCAACCTGTAAATCGCACATATCTGCACCCTGTAAATCGCACATATCTGCATTCTGCACCCTGTAAATCGCACATATCCGCATTCTGCAACCTGTAAATCGCACATATCTGCATTCTGCAACCTGTAAATCGCACATATCTGCATTCTGCACCCTGTAAATCGCACATATCTGCATTCTGCACCCTGTAAATCGCACATATCTGCATTATGCAACCTGTAAATCGCACATATCTGCATTCTGCACCCTGTAAATCGCACATATCTGCATTCTGCACCCTGTAAATCGCATGCATCTGCATTCTGCAACCTGTAAATCGCACATATCTGCACCCTGTAAATCGCACGCATCTGCATTCTGCAACCTGTAAATCGCACATATCTGCATTATGCAACCTGTAAATCGCACATATCTGCATTCTGCACCCTGTAAATCGCACATATCTGCATTCTGCAACCTGTAAATAGAACATATCTGCATTCTGCACCCTGTAAATCGCACATATCTGCATTCTGCAACCTGTAAATCGCACATATCTGCATTCTGCAACCTGTAAATAGCACATATCTGCATTTTGCAACCTGTAAATCGCACATATCTGCATTATGCAACCTGTAAATAGCACATATCTGCATTCTGCACCCTGTAAATAGCACATATCTGCATTTTGCAACCTGTAAATCGCACATATCTGCATTCTGCAACCTGTAAATCGCACATATCTGCATTCTGCAACCTGTAAATCGCACATATCTGCATTCTGCAACCCCCCCCAATCAGGTCAGCTACAGTGCTACACTATAAACATGGCAGGGGGGTGGTGGACACAGCAATCACCCCCCCCCCCCAGACTAACACAGGGTGGCAGAGCAGACAGACACACTCCTCCAGGCTCCAATCTCTTCTTCTTACAAGTACAACACTACTACAAGTCCCAGCATTAAACAAAAAGGCATGACCACTCATCATCCTCCTCGTAGTTCTCCATTGTTTCCTGGGGCTCAGGCGCATGCTAGCCACCATCTTTGTCCAGTTTTTCTCTCAGTGCTGGGACTTGTAGTCCCATAGATGGTGGATTGCATGCACCTGAGCCCCAGGAGAAGATGGGGGAACTACAAGTCCCAGCAGGTTATAATATAAGGCTCTGAGGTGGATGTATGTCCAGACACCCATCCACCTCGGAGCCTTATATTATAACCTGCTGGGACTTGCAGTTCCCCATCTTCTCCTGGGGCTCAGGTGCATGCCATCCACCTCAGAGCCTTATTGTATGTATAACCTGCTGGGACTTGTAGTTCCCCATCTTCTCCTGGGCTCAGGTGCATGCCATCCACCTCAGAGCCTTATTGTATGTATAACCTGCTGGGACTTGCAGTTCCCCATCTTCTCCTGGGGCTCAGGTGCATGCCATCCACCTCAGAGCCTTATTGTATGTATAACCTGCTGGGACTTGTAGTTCTCCAGCAGTCTAAGTACAATAACAGGCTCCGATGTGGATGGGTGGGGATCAGGCAGTGCACCGCTGATGACTTTGGGGGGGGGGGGGGGGCGATCTGAATACCAATCCATGCAATCATTCAATAAAACGAGGCTTCCATCGGCTTACCTCTGAACTGCAGCTCCGTTCGGGCAGTGTAAGGCAGTGGTCATCAACCTTGTCCTGCAGGGCCCACTAACAGGCCAGGTTTGCAGGATAACTGAAATACATCACAGCTGATCTCATTTGCTCCTCAGTGATTGCATCTCCCCCCAAGGTAATACAGAAAACCTGGCCTGTTAGTGGGCCCTGCAGGACAGGGTTGATGACCACTGGTGTAAGGAACTCAGCTGCCTGCCGCCGCGTGACGCCACCTCCGGTTTTCGAATCCCGGCCGGAAGTAACATTAGTACTATTAGTAATGGTCCCGGCGCTCATAGGAAGCTATTCAGCGCTTTGCAATGCGCCCAAAAGGCGGGATAAAAGCCCGCAAATGAAGCGCCATGTCTGCAATCTAAAGATTGCATTGACGTGGCGCTTCATAGGGCAATGGTGGCCGGCGCTCAATCCTATCTTATTTTAGTAAAGGATTTTTTTTTTCTTAAAGTTTCTTAAAGGGGCCATTGGAAAAAAAATATTTTTTTTTTGTTTGTGCCTACAGGAGGGGGGCGGCCCGCCACTGGCTGTGTGCTGTGTGCTGTGTGCTGCGTGCTGCATGATGTATGATGTGTGCTGCATGATGTGTGCTCTGTGCTGCATGATGTGTGCTGCATGATGTGTGCTCTGTGCTGCATGATGCGTGCTGCATGATGTGTGCTGCATGATGCGTGCTGCATGATGTGTCCTGCATGATGTGTGCTGCATGCTTTGTGCTGCATGATGCGTGCTGCATGCTTTGTGCTGCATGATGTGTGCTGTGTGCTTTGTGCTGCATGATGTGTGCTGTGTGATGTGTGCTCTGTGCTGCATGCTTTGTGCTGCATGATGTGTGCTGCATGATGTGTGCTGCATGATGCGTGCTGCATGATGCGTCCTGCATGATGTGTGCTGCATGCTTTGTGCTGCATGATGTGTGCTGCATGCTTTGTGCTGCATGATGCGTGCTGCATGCTTTGTGCTGCATGATGCGTGCTGCATGCTTTGTGCTGCATGCTTTGTGCTGTGTGCTGCATGCTTTGTGCTGCATGATGTGTGCTGCATGATGTGTCCTGCATGATGCGTGCTGCATGCTTTGTGCTGCATGATGTGTGCTGCATGCTTTGTGATGTGTGCTGCATGATGTGTGCTGCATGCTTTGTGCTGCATGATGTGTGCTGCATGCTTTGTGCTGCATGCTTTGTGCTGCATGCTTTGTGCTGCATGCTTTGTGCTGCATGCTTTGTGCTGCATGCTTTGTGCTGCATGCTTTGTGCTGCATGATGTGTGCTGCATGCTTTGTGCTGCATGATGTGTGCTGCATGCTGTGTGCTGTGTGATGTGTGCTGTGTGATGTGTGCTGCATGCTGTTTATAAACAATGTTATTTTGTATCTCTCTTTTTTACATTTAATCAGTGCTTGTAAACAATGTTACTTTGTGTCTCTCTATTGCCTGTCTGAATGTTTTTTCTAAATATCGTTACTTTGTACAGGTATTTATCTCCCATCTGATCAATGTTTATAAACAATGTTACTTTGTATCTCTCTCTCTCCCGTCTGATCAATGTTTATAAACAATGTTACTTTGTATCTCTCTATCTCCCGTCTGATCAATGTTTATAAACAATGTTTCTTTGTATCTCTCTATCTCCGGTCTGATCAATGTTTATAAACAATGTTACTTTGTATCTCTCTATCTCCCGTCTGATCAATGTTTATAAACAATGTTACTTTGTATCTCTCTATCTCCCGTCTGATCAATGTTTATAAACAATGTAACTTTGTATCTCTATCTCCTGTCTGATCAATGTTTATAAACAATGTTACTTTGTATCTCTCTATCTCCTGTCTGATCAATGTTTATAAACAATGTTACTTTGTATCTCTATCTCCCGTCTGATCAATGTTTATAAACAATGTTACTTTGTATCTCTCTATCTCCTGTCTGATCAATGTTTATAAACAATGTTACTTTGTATCTCTATCTCCTGTCTGATCAATGTTTATAAACAATGTTACTTTGTATCTCTCTATCTCCCGTCTGATCAATGTTTATAAACAATGTTACTTTGTATCTCTACATCTCGTCTGATCAATGTTTATAAACAATGTTACTTTGTATCTCTCTATCTCTCGTCTGATCAATGTTTATAAACAATGTTACTTTGTATCTCTATCTCCCGTCTGATTAATGTTTATAAACAATGTTACTTTGTATCTCTCTATCTCCCGTCTGATCAATGTTTATAAACAATGTTACTTTGTATCTCTCTCTCCTGTCTGATCAATGTTTATAAACAATGTTACTTTGTATCTCTCTCTCTCCCGTCTGATCAATGTTTATAAACAATGTTACTTTGTATCTCTATCTCCCGTCTGATCAATGTTTATAAACAATGTTACTTTGTATCTCTCTATCTCCCGTCTGATCAATGTTTATAAACAATGTTACTTTGTATCTCTCTATCTCCCGTCTGATCAATGTTTATAAACAATGTTACTTTGTATCTCTCTATCTCCCATCTGATCAATGTTTATAAACAATGTTACTTTGTATCTCTCTATCCCCCGTCTGATCAATGTTTATAAACAATGTTACTTTGTATCTCTCTCTCTCCTGTCTGATCAATGTTTATAAACAATGTTACTTTGTATCTCTCTCTCTCCTGTCTGATCAATGTTTATAAACAATGTTACTTTGTATCTCTCTATCTCCCGTCTGATCAATGTTTATAAACAATGTTACTTTGTATCTCCCCATCTCCCGTCTGATCAATGTTTATAAACAATGTTACTTTGTATCTCTATCTCCCGTCTGATCAATGTTTATAAACAATGTTACTTTGTATCTCTCTATCTCCCATCTGATCAATGTTTATAAACAATGTTACTTTGTATCTCTCTCTCCCGTCTGATCAATGTTTATAAACAATGTTACTTTGTATCTCTATCTCCTGTCTGATCAATGTTTATAAACAATGTTACTTTGTATCTCTATCTCCCGTCTGATCAATGTTTATAAACAATGTTACTTTGTATCTCTCTATCTCCTGTCTGATCAATGTTTATAAACAATGTTACTTTGTATCTCTCTATCTCCTCTCTGATCAATGTTTATAAACAATGTTACTTTGTATCTCTATCTCTCCCGTCTGATCAATGTTTATAAACAATGTTACTTTGTATCTCTATCTCCCGTCTGATCAATGTTTATAAACAATGTTACTTTGTATCTCTCTATCTCCTGTCTGATCAATGTTTATAAACAATGTTACTTTGTATCTCTCTCTCCTGTCTGATCAATGTTTATAAACAATGTTACTTTGTATCTCTCTATCTCCCGTCTGATCAATGTTTATAAACAATGTTACTTTGTATCTCTCTCTCCTGTCTGATCAATGTTTATAAACAATGTTACTTTGTATCTCTCTATCTCCCGTCTGATCAATGTTTATAAACAATGTTACTTTGTATCTCTCTCTCCCGTCTGATCAATGTTTATAAACAATGTTACTTTGTATCTCTCTATCTCCCGTCTGATCAATGTTTATAAACAATGTTACTTTGTATCTCTCTCTCCCGTCTGATCAATGTTTATAAACAATGTTACTTTGTATCTCTCTATCTCCCGTCTGATCAATGTTTATAAACAATGTTACTTTGTATCTCTCTATCTCCCGTCTGATCAATGTTTATAAACAATGTTACTTTGTATCTCTATCTCTCCCGTCTGATCAATGTTTATAAACAATGTTACTTTGTATCTCTCTATCTCCTCCGAACGATATTTATAAACACTGCATCCAACAGTTTATATACAGCAGCAGCCTCTACCTCTTCTGTATGTACACAGCAATTCCTGGCTGTCATTTTGACAGAGAGCGCCCCCCAGAGGGAAGGGTGTCCTGTGTCCTCCTGTTACGTTTTTCATCCGCACTGGTTGTGAAAGTTGGCCAAATGCTCTCGACCACCTTTTGGGGGGGGTGGGGGGGGGGGGGGGCGAAGGTCGTACTTCAGGAAAACAGGCAGTGGAGCGGCACTTTGTGAACGGCTGGCTGTCTTCTGGGATGGCACACAGGGTCCCATAAGACATCACACCCAAATATCCCATAAGACAACTCAAGGAGGAGAAGACTTTTTGAAAAAAAATAAGTAAACAGTAAAGTTAGCCTAATTATTTTTTTTTTAAATATTGTGAAAGATAATGTTACGCCGAGTAAATTGATACCCAACACGTCACGCTTCAAAATTGCGCCCGCTGGTGGAATGGCGTCCGCTAGCGCAGAATAGGAAGTGGCAGATTAGGACAATCTGCCTAGCAACAGCCATTATTATTTTTTTTGGGCCTTTTTGTCCATTATTATTATTATTATTATTATTATTTTAGGGTGGTCCTCCGCTTTTGCCGGACCGTCGCGATTAGAGATAAATACCGGGGTTATGGTAGCTGCTGTTGCCATTACCGAGATATCCCTCTTCAAACGTATCTAGTCGTGCGGCGGGGGGTAAGTGGTTAACAGTATTTTTTTTGTGTGTCTTTGAATAGAATATGAGTTGGGAAAAGTTTGTCAGGTTTTTATGGCCGCCTTCTTATTGCTTTCTGTGTCCCCTCTGAGGAAAGTCAAAGCGGGACTCCGGGATTTATAGCGGCCCTAATCACTTCTACTTTACAGCCTCTCGCCTGCCCATGAAAACAAGCCGCCGGCTGTTATTGCCATTGTGAGACGCTTATAAACCTTTTCAGTGCCATTAACAAGGGGTACAGATGATTGTCAGGGAAAGGGTTAAAGGACTAATGAGCCCCTTAGAGGAATGACGGGCCCACTACAAGGAAATCTCAGGGTCACTGGTAGGTGTACCTTGCCTTCCATACAACTCCCTCCCAGGGCCGCCATCAGGAGGGTACAGGCATTTCACCTGTAGGGGCCCGATGGTGCCCAGGGGCCCAGCTGGCCCCCCTCCCGTTTTTTTTTGCATTACACCTGAAAGGGGCCCGATGGTCCCCAGGGGCGCTCACAGGCCCGGCTGTCCCCTGTCCCATTTTTTTTTGCATTACACCTGTAAGGGGCCCGATGGTCCCCAGGGGCCCGGCTTGCCCCCCTCCCTTTTTTTTTTTGCATTACACCTTTAAGGGGCCCGATGGTCCCCAGGGGCGCTCACAGGCCCGGCTGTCCCCCGTCCCATTTTTATTTTGCATTACACCTGTAAAGGGCCCCATGGAGCCCCCCCCCCCCGCTTATTATCTCGCTTCAGGAGAGAAGAGATTACACTTGCACCCAGGGCAGCCATCAGGGATTATGGCACAGCTTCAGGCAGGGGCAGAGAACCAGGGGGGGTGATGCCGCCTCAAATTGAGAAGCGGGGGGCTGCTTGCGAATTAAGAAGTGGGGGATGTCGCCGCTAATTGAGAAGCAGGGGGCATGAATTGAGAAGGGGGGTGTTGCCCTGGGGACCTCTGGGCCCCTTATAAAAATATATATTTTTTTTTTTAAATAGGGGGTAGCCATTTGGGGCCCTGGGGACCTCTGGGCCCTTTAATAAAAAACAATATATATATATATATATATATATATATATATATATATATATATATATATATATATATATATATATATATATATATATATATGAAAAAGGGGGGGGTTGCCATCCGGGGCTCTGGTGACCTCTGGGCCCTTTAATAAAAACAAAATT